>NC_133327.1:443132688-443407688 GCF_042186555.1 Aquarana catesbeiana
GACAATTCGATCGTGTGTGGGCTCCAGCGGACTTTGTTTTCTCAAAAGTTGGATGGACTTAGATTTGAAACATGTGTCAAATCTATCCGATGGACTTGAGTCCGGTCGAAAAGTCCGCTCGTCTGTATGCTAGTTAGACGGACAAAAAGCCACGCTAGGGCAGCTATTGGCTACTGGCTATGAACTTCCTTGTTTTAGTCCGGTCGTACGTCATCACGTACAAATTCGTCGGGCTTTGGTTGATTGTGTGTAGGCAAGTCCGTTCATTCAGAAAGTCCGTCATAAAGTCCGTCGAAAAGTCCGCCGGGCAAAGTCTGCCGTAAAGTCCGCTCGTGTGTACGCGGCATTAATGTTGACAGCCCTACTCACTACTGAGCCATTCCCACTCTCAGATTGCCACAAGGAAAAGGCAAATCATTTTGTAGTTCATAAGAGAGTTATTTGCGATAACCCAAAAAGTGTGCAGGGGACACAGAACAGCTCTGAATTTCTGTGAAGAGCAACATTTTTTTGCACTTTTCAAACAGATTTAACATTTTAAACAGATATAATAAAATGCTACCAATGGTATAGTAAACAGACTAAAAGAAAAATTAAAAAAGAAATGTATTGCTAGGGTTTGCATAAACTTTAACTGCTTCCTGACTGCCTCACGCAGATATACTGCGGCAGAAGGACAGGTACAGGCAGATTGACGTACCTGCACGTTGCCCTTTAAGAGGCAGCTTGCAGGCGTGCGCCCAACAGGAGCTCCGTGAGTTTGTTCGTGGGTCCCGCGAACATCGACTCCGCGGATACCCGCGATTATCTCATGGAGAGGAAGGACGGGGAAAGCTAATGTAAACAAGCATTTACCCGTTCTGCCTAATGACACTGATACTGATCACAGCTCCCTGTAATCGAGAGCAGTGATCAGTGTAGTGTCACACATAGCCCCTCCCCCCACAGTTAGAATCACTCTCTAGGACACACTTAACCCCTACAGCGCCACCTAGTGGTTAACCCCTTCACTGCCAGTCACATTTACACAGAAAGCAATGCATTTTTAACCACTTGACGACCGCCTCACGCCGATGTACGTCGGCAAAGTGGCACGGACAGGCAAAATCACGTACAGGGTACGTGATTTGCCTTCCGCGGGTGGGGGGTCCGATCGGACCCCCCCCGGTGCCCGAGGCGGTCGTCTTTTGTCCAGCGGCGATCGGTGATGAGGGGGAGACCATCCGTTCGTGGCCCCCCCCTCGCGATCGCCGCCGGCCAATGAAAACACTCCTTTGCTGCTGTATGCTAAACAGCAGCAAAGGAAGTGATGTCATCTCCCCTCGGGTCGGTATTTTCCGTTCCGGCCCGAGGAGAGAAGACATCTATGTGAGTGCACCAACACACACACACACAGTAGAACATGCCAGGCACACAAAACACCCCGATCCCCCCCCCGATCGCCCCCCGATCCCCCCCCAATCACCCCCCCCCCCGTCACAAACTGACACCAGCAGTTTTTTTTTTTTTTCTGATTACTGCATAGTGTCAGTTTGTGACAGTTACAGTGTTGGGACAGTGAGTATTACCCCCCTTTAGGTCTAGGGTACCCCCCTAACCCCCCCTAATAAAGTTTTAACCCCTTGATCACACCCTGTCACCAGTGTCGCTAAGCGATCATTTTTCTGATCGCTGTATTAGTGTCGCTGGTGACGCTAGTTAGTGAGGTAAATATTTAGGTTCGCCGTCAGCGTTTTATAGCGTCAGGGACCCCCATATACTATCTAATAAATGTTTTAACCCCTTGATTGCCCCCTAGTTAACCCTTTCACCACTGATCACCGTATAACCGTTACGGATGACGCTGGTTAGTTCGTTTATTTTTGATAGTGTCAGGGCACCCGCCGTTTATTACCAAATAAAGGTTTAGCCCCCTGATCGCCCGGCGGTGATATGCGTCGCCCCAGGCAGCGTCAGATTAGCGCCAGTACCGCTAACACCCACGCATGCAGCATACGCCTCCCTTAGTGGTATAGTATCTGATCGGATCAATATCTGATCCGATCAGATCTATACTAGCGTCCCCAGCAGTTTAGGGTTCCCAAAAACGCAGTGTTAGCGGGATCAGCCCAGATACCTGCTAGCACCTGCGTTTTGTGCCTCCGCCCAGCCCACCCAAGTGCAGTATCGATCGATCACTGTCACTTACAAAACACTAAACGCATAACTGCAGCGTTCGCAGAGTCAGGCCTGATCCCTGCGATCGCTAACAGTTTTTTTGGTAGCATTTTGGTGAACTGGCAAGCACCAGCCCCAGGCGTCAGGTTAGCGCCAGTACCGCTAACACCCACGCACGCAGCATACGCCTCCCTTAGTGGTATAGTATCTGAACGGATCAATATCTGATCCGATCAGATCTATACTAGCGTCCCCAGCAGTTTAGGGTTCCCAAAAACGCAGTGTTAGCGGAATCAGCCCAGATACCTGCTAGCACCTGCGTTTTGCCCCTCCGCCCGGCCCAGCCCAGCCCACCCAAGTGCAGTATCGATCGATCACTGACACTTACAAAACACTAAACGCATAACTGCAGCGTTCGCAGAGTCAGGCCTGATCCCTGCGATCGCTAACAGTTTTTTTTGTAGCGTTTTGGTGAACTGGCAAGCACCAGCCCCAGGCAGCGTCAGATTAGCGCCAGTACCGCTAACACCCACGCACGCACCGTACACCTCCCTTAGTGGTATAGTATCTGATCGCATCAATATCTGATCCGATCAGATCTATACTAGCGTCACCAGCAGTTTAGGGTTCCCAAAAACGCAGTGTTAGCGGGATCAGCCCAGATACCTGCTAGCACCTGCGTTTTGCCCCTCCGCCCGGCCCGGCCCAGCCCACCCAAGTGCAGTATCGATCGATCACTGACACTTACAAAACACTAAACGCATAACTGCAGCGTTCGCAGAGTCAGGCCTGATCCCTGCGATCGCTAACAGTTTTTTTTGTAGCGTTTTGGTGAACTGGCAAGCACCAGCCCCAGGCAGCGTCAGATTAGCGCCAGTACCGCTAACACCCACGCACGCACCGTACACCTCCCTTAGTGGTATAGTATCTGATCGCATCAATATCTGATCCGATCAGATCTATACTAGCGTCACCAGCAGTTTAGGGTTCCCAAAAACGCAGTGTTAGCGGGATCAGCCCAGATACCTGCTAGCACCTGCGTTTTGCCCCTCCGCCCGGCCCGGCCCAGCCCACCCAAGTGCAGTATCGATCGATCACTGACACTTACAAAACACTAAACGCATAACTGCAGCGTTCGCAGAGTCAGGCCTGATCCCTGCGATCGCTAACGTTTTTTGGTAGCGTTTTGGTGAACTGGCAAGCGCCAGCGGCCTAGTACACCCCGGTCGTAGTCAAACCAGCACTGCAGTAACACTTGGTGACGTGGCGAGTCCCATAAGTGCAGTTGAAGCTGGTGAGGTGGCAAGCACAAGTAGTGTCCCGCTGCCACCAAAAAGACAAACACAGGCCCATCGTGCCCATAGTGCCCTTCCTGCTGCATTCGCCAATCCTAATTGGGAACCCACCGCTTCTGCAGCGCCCGTACTTCCCCCATTCACATCCCCAACCAAATGCAGTCGGCTGCATGAGAGGCATTTTTATGTCCTCCCGAGTACCCCTACCCAACGAACCCCCCCAAAAAAGATGTCGTGTCTGCAGCAAGCGCGGATATAGGCGTGACACCCGCTATTATTGTCCCTCCTGTCCTGACAATCCTGGTCTTTGCATTGGTGAATGTTTTGAACGCTACCATTCACTAGTTGAGTATTAGCGTAGGGTACAGCATTGCACAGACTAGGCACACTTTCACAGGGTCTCCCAAGATGCCATCGCATTTTGAGAGACCCGAACCTGGAACCGGTTACCGTTATAAAAGTTAGTTACAAAAAAAGTGTAAAAAAAAAAAAAAATATGAAATAAAAAAAAATAGTTGTTGTTTTATTGTTCTCTCTCTCTCTATTCTCTCTCTCTATTGTTCTGCTCTTTTTTACTGTATTCTATTCTGCAATGTTTTATTGTTATTGTTATTATGTTTTATCATGTTTGTTTTTCAGGTGTGTAATTATTTACACTTTACTGTGCTTTATTGTTAACCATTGTTAACCATTTTTTTGTCTTCAGGTACGCCATTCACGACTTTGAGTGGTTATACCAGAATGATGCCTGCAGGTTTAGGTATCATCTTGGTATCATTCTTTTCAGCCAGCGGTCGGCTTTCATGTAAAAGCAATCCTAGCAGCTAATTAGCCTCTAGACTGCTTTTACAAGCCGTGGGAGGGAATGCCCCCCCCCCCACCGTCTTCCGTGTTTTTCTCTGGCTCTCCTGTCTCAACAGGGAACCTGAGAATGCAGCCGGTGATTCAGCCAGCTGACCATAGAGCTGATCAGAGACCAGAGTGGCTCCAAACATCTCTATGGCCTAAGAAACCGGAAGCTACGAGTATTTCATGACTTAGATTTCGCCGGATGTAAATAGCGCCATTGGGAAATTGGGGAAGCATTTTATCACACCGATCTTGGTGTGGTCAGATGCTTTGAGGGCAGAGGAGAGATCTAGGGTCTAATAGACCACAATTTTTTCAAAAAAGAGTACCTGTCACTACCTATTGCTATCATAGGGGATATTTACATTCCCCGAGATAACAATAAAAATGATTAAAAAAAAAAATATGAAAGGAACAGTTTAAAAGTAAGATTAAAAAAGCAAAAAAATAATAAAGAAAAAAAAACAAAAAAAAAAAAACACCCCTGTCGCCCCCTGCTCTCGCGCTAAGGCGAACGCAAGCGGCGGTCTGTCGTCAAACATAAACAGCAATTGCACCATGCATGTGAGGTATCACCGCGAAGGCCAGATCGAGTGCAGTAATTTTTCCAGTAGACCTCCTCTGTAAATCTAAAGTGGTAACCTGTAAAGGCTTTTGAAGGCTTTTAAACATGTATTTATTTTGTTGCCACTGCACGTTTGTGCGCAATTTTAAAGCATGTCATGTTTGGTATCCATGTACTCGGCCTAAGATCATCTTTTTTATTTCATCAAACATTTGGGCAATATAGCGTGTTTTAGTGCATTAAAATTAAAAAAAGTGTGTTTTTTCCCCAAAAAATGCGTTTGAAAAATCGCTGCGCAATTACTGTGTGAAAAAAAAAAATGAAACACCCACCATTTTAATCTGTAGGGCATTTGCTTTAAAAAAATATATAATGTTTGGGGGTTCAAAGTAATTTTTTTGCAAAAAAAAAAAACTTTTTCATGTAAACAATAAGTGTCAGAAAGGGCTTTGTCTTCAAGTGGTTAGAAGAGTGGGTGATGTGTGACATAAGCTTCTAAATGTTGTGCATAAAATGCCAGGACAGTTCAAAACCCCCCCAAATGACCCCATTTTGGAAAGTAGACACCCCAAGCTATTTGCTGAGAGGCATGTCGAGTCCATGGAATATTTTATATTGCGACACAAGTTGCGGGAAAGAGACAAATTTTTTTTTTTTTTTTTTTTTTTTTGCACAAAGTTGTCACTAAATGATATATTGCTCAAACATGCCATGGAAATATGTGAAATTACACCCCAAAATACATTCTGCTGCTTCTCCTGAGTACGGGGATACCACATGTGTGAGACTTTTTGGGAGCCTAGCCGCGTACGGGACCCCGAAAACCAAGCACCGCCTTCAGGCTTTCTAAGGGCGTGAATTTTTGATTTCACTCTTCACTGCCTATCACAGTTTCGGAGGCCATGGAATGCCCAGGTGGCACAAAACCCCCCCAAATGACCCCATTTTGGAAAGTAGACACCCCAAGCTATTTGCTGAGAGGTATAGTGAGTATTTTGCAGACCTCACTTTTTGTCACAAAGTTTTGAAAATTGAAAAAAGAAAAAAAAAAATGTTTTTTCTTGTCTTTCTTCATTTTCAAAAACAAATGAGAGCTGCAAAATACTCACCATGCCTTTCAGCAAATAGCTTGGGGTGTCTACTTTCCAAAATGGGGTCATTTGGGGGGGTTTTGTGCCACCTGGGCATTCCATGGCCTCCGAAACTGTGATAGGCAGTAAAGAGTGAAATCAAAAATTTTCACCCTTAGAAATCCTGAAGGCAGTGATTGGTTTTCGGGGTCCAGTACGCGGCTAGGCTCCCAAAAAGTCCCACACATGTGGTATCCCCATACTCAGGAGAAGCAGCTAAATGTATTTTGGGGTGCAATTCCACATATGCCCATGGCCTGTGTGAGCAATATATCATTTAGTGACAACTTTATGAAAAAAAAAAAAAAAAAAAAAAAAAAGTGTCACTTTCCCGCAACTTGTGTCAAAATATAAAATATTCCATGGACTCAATATGCCTCTCAGCAAATAGCTTGGGGTGTCTACTTTCCAAAATGGGGTCATTTTGGGGGGTTTTGTGCCACCTGGGCATTCCATGGCCTCCGAAACTGTGATAGGCAGTGAAGAGTGAAAGCAAAAATTTACACCCTTAGAAATCCTGAAGGCGGTGATTGGTTTTCGGGGCCCCGTACGCGGCTAGGCTCCCAAAAAGTCCCACACATGTGGTATCCCCATACTCAGGAGAAGCAGCTAAATGTATTTTGGGGTGCAATTCCACATAGGCCCATGGCCTGTGTGAGCAATATATCATTTAGTGACGACTTTTTGTAAATATTTTTTTTTTTTTTTTTTTTTTGTCATTTTTCAATCACTTGGGACAAAAAAAATAAATATTCAATGGGTTCAACATGCCTCTCAGCAATTTCCTTGGGGTGTCTACTTTCCAAAATGGGGTCATTTGGGGGGGTTTTGTACTGCCCTGCCATTTTAGCACCTCAAGAAATGACATAGGCAGTCATAAACTAAAAGCTGTGTAAATTCCAGAAAATGTACCCTAGTTTGTAGACGCTATAACTTTTGCGCAAACCAATAAATATACGCTTATTGACATTTTTTTTACCAAAGACATGTGGCCGAATACATTTTGGCCTAAATGTATGACTAAAATTTAGTTTATTGGATTTTTTTTATAACAAAAAGTAGAAAATATCATTTTTTTTCAAAATTTTCGGTCTTTTTCCGTTTATAGCGCAAAAAATAAAAACCGCAGAGGTGATCAAATACCATCAAAAGAAAGCTCTATTTGTGGGAAGAAAAGGACGCAAATTTCGTTTGGGTACAGCATTGCATGACCGCGCAATTAGCAGTTAAAGCGACGCAGTGCCAAATTGGAAAAAGACCTCTGGTCCTTAGGCAGCATAATGGTCCGGGGCTCAAGTGGTTAATCACACTGATCGCTGTATAAATGTGAATGGTCCCAAAATAGCGCCAAAAGTGTCTGATCTGTCCGCCATAATGTCGCAGTCACGATAAAAATCGCTGATCGCCCCCATTACTAGTAAAAAAAAAATTATTAATAAAAATGCCATAAAACTATTTTGTAGACGCTATAACTTTTGCGCAAACCAATCAATAAACACTTATTGCAATTTTTTTACCAAAAATATGTAGAAGAATACGTATCAGCCTAAACTGAGGAAAAAAAATGTTTTTTTATATATTTTTTGGGGATATTTATTATAGCAAAAAATAAAAAATAATGCGTTTTTTTCACAATTGTCGCTATATTTTTGTTTATAGCACAAAAAATAAAAACCACAGAGGTGATAAAGTACCGCCGAAAGAAAGCTCTATTTGTGGGGAAAAAAGGACATCAATTTTGTTTGGGAGCCACGTCGCACGACCGCGCAATTGTCAGTTAAAGCGACGCAGTGCCGAACCGCAAAAAGTGATCTGGCCTTTGGCCAGCCAAATGGTCCGGGGCTTAAGTGGTTAAGAGTAAAAAGCTTTGTTTCTTAAAGAAATCAATGTAGTATCTACATTGCATGTTTGGTGAGTCCACACATTAACCAGACACATTTTCATGAGATTGGGTATTATGCATGACTTTTAATAACTAAGTATAAACACAATAAATAATAAATGTTATAAATGAAGCACATACGTTTTCTTTCATATATGGCTACATCACTCCTTCGATGGGCCGTTGAAGACTTCTGATTGTCAAGAAGTGTAACGCATAGTTGGTTTTTTGAGCCATACACAAAAGATCTAAAGGATTTAAAGAATAAAATTAGCACATGCAAAAGCAAACGGCCAGTGTATTTTTTTTCTTCAGAGATTCCATAGAAAGCGACAAGATGCATAAAAGCTACTCTATAAAACGGTACTTTCTGATTGCATTTTGATAACGGCAATATTGAATAGTTGTCCACACTGGTGCTGCAAAGGCTGTAAAATATAAGATAAATAACAAGAAAATATATTTTAACTGATATTAGCACACATCTCACAAACTCCATGGCATATCAGAAGAGATATTAGAAAGGTTTTAAAGTATAACTAAAGGCAAAACTTGTTTAATTTATTTGTTTTGTTTTAGATTGAATGGGGAGGGATTAGAATACCTGCTAGGTTATCATTGTTGTTCATGTCCCTTTTAGACTTCTTTCCCACAGCTTTAAAAAATGCATATACAAGTGTCTTTTTAATTATGGATCTGAACACAGCTGCATTGTTTTCAATGGAGCCAGTCACACGGGTTCATAAACATGCACTGCATTCAGAACCATAACACAGAATCCAGAAATCTGCACCTAAGAACATGTGCTTCATGCACTTACACATATAAACGCATGTATACACGTTTGTACATGCGTAAATTAAGTCTGAATAAAAGGGAAAAAGAAATGATTATTGGAAAGTACCTCCTGTTTGCCTGTAATCCTGGCTGAGATCAGAATGACTCCCAGCAGGACTACAATCATTATGTACGCATACGCGTCTTTACGTAAAAATTTTACTGATTATTACACAGGAACTTTTCTTTTAGAAAACACATGTGATAACATCAGTAAAATTGTTAACATTCCGTGAATGAAGCCTTGGGCACATATACAAGTGTTTTCTAGTTGCAGATCTGAACACAGCCATTCACACAGGCGCGTAAACATGAGCTGCTTTTAGATCCGTTACTCACAATCCAAAAATCTGCATCCAAGAACATGCGATTTACAAGCTTACGCGTATAAATGCATGTATGCGAAAAGGAAAACCCCCTAAGAGGACTTTAACCACTTCAGCCCCGGAAGGTTTTACCCCCTTCCTGACCAGAGCACTTTTTACAATTTGGCACTGCGTTGCTTTAACTGCTAATTGCGCGGACATACAATGTTGTACCCAAACAAAATTTGCATCCTTTTCTTCCCACAAATAGTGATTTCTTTTGATGGTATTTGATCACCTATGCGGTTTTTATTTTTTGCGCTATAAACGGAAAAAGACCGAAAATTTTGAAAAAAAATGATATTTTCAACTTTTTGTTATAAAAAAAAAATCCAATAAACTCAATTTTAGTCATACATTTAGGCCAAAATGTATTCGGCCACATGTCTTTGGTAAAAAAAAGTCAATAAGCGTATATTTATTGGTTTGCGCAAAAAGCTATAGCGTCTACAAACTAGGGTACATTTTCTGGAATTTACACAGCCTTTAGTTTATGACTGCCTATCTCATTTCTTGAGGTGCTAAAATGGCAGGGCAGTACAACCCCCCCCCCCCAAATGACCCCATTTTGGAAAATAGACACCCCAAGGAAATTGTTGAGAGGCATGTTGAGCCCATTGAATATTTTATTTTTTTGTCCCAAGTGATTGAATAATGACAAAAAAAAAAAATATTTTACAAAAAGTTGTCACTAAATGATATATTGCTCAAACATGCCATGGTTATATGCGAAATTGCACCCCAAAATACATTTTGCTGCTTCTCCTGAGTACGGGGATACCACATGTGTGGGACTTTTTGGGAGCCTAGCCGCGTACAGGGCCCCCGAAAACCAATCACCGCCTTCAGGATTTCTAAGGGTGTAAATTTTTGATTTCACTCCTCACTACCTATCACAGTTTTGAAGGCCATAAAATGCTAAGATGGCACAAAACCCCCCCAAATGACCCCATTTTGGAAAGTAGACACCCCAAGCTATTTGCTGAGAGGCATGTTGAGTGCATGGAATATTTTATATTTTGCTACAAATTGCGGGAAAATTATAAACTTTTTTTTTTTGCACAAAGTTGTCACTAAATGATATATAGCTCAAACATGCCATGGGCATATGTGGAATTGCACCCCAAAATACATTTTGCTGCTTCTCCTGAGTACGGGGATACCACATGTGTGGGACTTTTTGGGAGCCTAGCCGCGTACGGGGCCCCCGAAAACCAACCACCGCCTTCAGGATTTCTAAGGGTGTAAATTTTTGATTTCACTCCTCACTACCTATCACAGTTTTGAAGGCCATAAAATGCTAAGATGGCACAACCCCCCCCCCCCCCAAATGACCCCATTTTGGAAAGTAGACACCCCAAGCTATTTGTTGAGAGGCATGTCGAGTCCATGGAATATTTTATATTTTGCCACAAGTTGCGGGAAAATGACAAACTTTTTTTTTTGCACAAAGTTGTCACTAAATGATATATTGCTCACACAGGCCATGGGCATATGTGGATTTGCACCCCAAAAAACATTCTGCTGCTTCTCCTGAGTACAGGGATACCACATGTGTGGGACTTTTTGGAAGCCTAGTTGCATACGGGGTCCCAAAAACCAAGCACCGCCTTCAGGATTTCTAAGGGCGTACATTTTTTATTTCACTCCTCACTACCTATCACAGTTTTGAAGGCCATAAAATGCTAATATGGTACAAAGCCCCCCCCCCCCCCCCAAATGACCCCATTTTGGAAAGTAGACACCTCAAGCTATTTGCTGAGAGGCATGGTGAGTATTTTGCAGCTCTCATTTGTTTTTGAAAATGAAGAAAGAAAAGAAAATTTTTTTTTTCTTTTTTCAATTTTCAAAACTTTGTGACAAAAAGTGAGGTCTGCAAAATACTCACCATACCTCTCAGCAAATAGCTTGGGGTGTCTACTTTCTAAAGTGGGGGTCATTTTTGAGGGGGGGGGGTTGTGCCATCTGGGCATTCAATGGCCTCCGAAACTGTAATAGGCAGTGAGGAGTGAAATCAAAAATTTACACCCTTAGAAACCCTGAAGGCGGTGCTTTGTTTTCGGGTTCCTGTACGCGGCTAGGCTCCCAAAAAGTCTCACACATGTGATATCCCTATACTCAGGAGAAGCAACAGAATATATTTTGGGTTGTAATTTCACATATGCCCATGGCATGTTTGAGCAATATATCATTTAGTGACAACTTTGTGCAAAAAAAAAAAATAATAATTGTCTTTTACCCGCAACTTGTGTCACAATATAAAATATTCCATGGACTCGACATGCCTCTCAGCAAATAGCTTGGGGTGTCTACTTTCCAAAATGGGGTCATTTGGGGGGGGGGGGGGGGTTGAACTGTCCTGGCATTTTTATGCACAACATTTAGAAGCTTATGTCACACATCACCCACTCTTCTAACTACTTGAAGACAAAGCCCTTTCTGACACTTTTTGTTTACATGAAAAAATATATTTTTTTTGCAAGAAAATTACTTTGAACCCCCAAACATTATATATATTTTTTAAAGCAAAGGCCCTACAGATTAAAATGGTGGGTGTTTCTTTTTTTTTTTTTCCACACAGTATTTGCGCAGCGATTTTTCAAACGCATTTTTTTTGGGGAAAAAACACACTTTTTAAAATTTTAATGCACTAAAACACACTATATTGCCCAAATGTTTGATGAAATAAAAAGATGATCTTAGGCCGAGTACATGGATACCAAACACGACATGCTTTAAAATTGCGCACAAAAGTGCAGTGGCAACAAACTACATACATTTTTAAAAGCCTTTAAAAGCCTTTACAGGTTACCACTTTAGATTTACAGAGGAGGTCTACTGCTAAAATTACTTCCCTCGATCTGACCTTCACGGTGATACCTCACATGCATGGTGCAATTGCTGTTTACATTTGACGCCAGACCGACGCTTGCATTTTGCGCGAGAGCAGGGGGGAACAGGGGTGCTTTTTTTTTTTTTTTCTTTATTATTTTTTTTTGCTTTTTTATCTTATTTTTAAACTGTTCCTTTCATTTTTTTAAAATCATTTTTATTGTTATCTCAGGGAATGTAAATATCCCCTATGATAGCAGTAGGTAGTGACAGGTACTCTTTTTTGAAAAAATTAGGGTCTATTAGACCGTAGATCTCTCCTCTGCCCTCAAAGCATCTGACCACACCAAGATCGGTGTGATAAAATGCTTTCCCAATTTCCCAATGGCGTTGTTTACATCCGGCGAAACCTATGAAAATCCATGAAATGCTCGTAGCTTCCGGTATCTTAGGCCATAGAGATGATTGGAGCCATTCTGGTCTCTGATCAGCTCTATGGTCAGCTGGCCGAATCACGGGCTGCATTCTCAGGTTCCCTGTTGGGACAGGAGAGCCAGAGAAAACCATGGAAGACGGTGGGGGGGACCATGGAAGACTGTGGGGGGGACCATGGAAGACGGTGGGTGGGGGGACATTCCCTCCCACTGCTTCTAAAAGCAGTCTAGAGGCTAATTAGCCACTAAGATTGCTTTTACATGAAAGCTGACCGCTGGCTGAAAAGAATGATACCAAGATGATACCTAAACCTGCAGGCATCATTCTGGTATAACCACTCAAAGTTCAGCAACACACCAGTACGTTGCTGGTCCTTGTTGGGCATATATTGTAATCTTTTTTTTCATGCAGCCTGTGGGCTGAACGAAAAAAAGAGATTGATCGGTCGGTATGCCCACCATTAGAATACCTCCCTTCAACCACCCACTTCTAATGATGGGCATACATGCACCATTTATATATGCCGAAGCATGGGGGCATTCGTACCAAAAGTTTGCTGCCCCCATGCTTCGGCATATATGCTCTTTTTTTAACTGTGGTGGTGAAATCACCTCCGACAGTGCTGGAGTCATGGCTTTATGTATCGTGGGAGCAAACGCTGTTGCTGTCAAGATATATAAATCCGCGCTCCAACTGAATGGCGTACCTGCTAAGCAAATGATGGTTAACAATAAAATAAAGTAACATTACAGTATAACAGTAAGACTTACCATACCTGCAAAGCAAATAAAAAAAAAAATAGTAAAAAATAAAACATTTTTTAGCGCAACCTGTGCCTAAAATATATATATGCCGAAGCATGGGGGCATCCACCCGCAAAAGGTAGGAGAAAATCGCTCCTCCGCCCCTGCTGCCCCCATGCTTTGGCATATATGCTGAAGTATGTAACTGTGGTGGTGAAATCACCTCCGACAGCGCTGGAGTCACGGCTTTATGTATCGTGGGAGCAAACGCTGTTGCTGTCAAGATAAATAAATCCGCGCTGCAGCTGAATGGCGTACCTGAAAACAAAAAAATGGTTAACAATAAAACACAGTAAAGAGTAAAGTATAAAAAAATTACATACCTGAAAAGCAAACATGGTAAAATATAACAACAATAAAACATTGCAGAATAGAATACAATGTAGATAGAAAAACGACAACTATTTTTGGATTTTATATTTTTTTTGTGTATTTTTTTTTTTACTTTTTATTTTTTTTTTACATTTTATTTTACATTTTTTTTTATAACTGTAACTTTTGTAACTGTAACCGGTTCCAGGTTTGGGTCTCTCAAAATGCGATGGCATCTTGGGAGACCCTGTGAAAGTGTGCCTAGTCTGTGCAATGCTGTACCCTACGCTAAAACTCAACTAGTGTATGGTAGCGCTCAAAACATTCACCAATGCAAAGACCAGGATTGTCAGGACAGGAGGGACAATAATAGCGGGTGTCACGCCTATATCCGTGCTTTCTACAGACACGACATTTTCTTTGGGGGGCTCGTTGGGTAGGGGTACGCGGGAGGACATAAGGAAAATGCCTCTCATGCAGCCGACTTACTGCATTTGGATTGGGAAGGTGAGGTGGAGCACCGTCTGGAAACAGAAGGGCTCTGACGATCTCTTCCTGGAATTTAAGGAAGGATCAAGTCCGTCCTGAAGCTCTGTATAGCACATGAGCGTTCAGCAAAGCCAATTGAAATAAGTATACAGACACTTTTTTATACCAGCGTCTGGTCTTATGGGCAACTAGGTATGGCGCCAACAACTGGTCGTTGAGGTCCACCCCTCCCATATTTTGGCTATATTCGTGGACACAGAGAGGTTTCTCCACAACACTAGTCGCCATAGTAATTTGGACCGTCGTGTCTGCATGAAGGGAGGTAAGAACGAAAACATTCTTATTATCCTTTCCACTTCATAGCAAGCAAATTATTACACTGCAAGCAGGCTCTCTCCCCCAGCCTAAGACGGAAATCTACAAGCCGTTGGGGAAAGCCCCGGCGATTAGGTCGCAGGGTGCCATATGCTCCAATCTGATGATCAAAAAGGTGACTAAAAAGTGGCACGCTCGTGTAATAATTGTCCACATATAAGTGGTACCCCTTTCCGAATAAGGGTGACACCAAGTCCCACACAATCTTGCCAGTGCTTCCTATGTAGTCAGGGCAGTTTGTCGGCTCTACGTGGCTATCTTTTCCCTCGTAAACCATAAAACTACATGTATAGCCTGTGGCCCTGTCACAGAGCTTATACATCTTGACCCCGTATCTGGCACGCTTGCTGGGAAGGTACTGTTTGAATGACAAGCGACCAGAAAACTTAAGCAGGGACTCATCAACGCAGACAACTTGATGGGGAGTAAACAAGTCTGCAAAACGTTGGTTGAAGTGGTTTACGAGGGGCCGAATTTTGTAGAGCCGATCGTATCCAGGGTCTCCACGAGGACGACAGAGTTTATTGTTGTTGAAGTGCATGAACCGCAAGATCTGCTTGTATCGTGCCCTGGTCATGGAGGCAGAGAACAAGGGCATATGGTGAATTGGGTCAGTGGACCAATATGACCGCAACTCACTCTTTTTAGTTATGCCCATGTTGAGGGAAAGGCCCAAAAAGAGCTTAAATTCGGAAACCGTAATTTGTCTCCAATCTCTGGCAAAGGAGGACTGGGGAATAGTGGCGATGTGTTGACCAGCGTACAAATTGCTTTGGTCCACAATAGATATATAGAGATATTCGGTGAAAAACAGCAAATAAAAATCAAGTGGCATAAAATCAACTGTTTCCACCTGAATGCCGGGTTGGCCAGTGAATGGGGGAAGTACGGGTGCTGCAGAAGTGGTGAGTTCCCAATTAGGATTGGCGAATGCAGCAGGAAGGGCACTATGGGCACGACAGGCCTGTGTTTGTCTTCTTGGTGGCAGCGGGACACTACTTGTGCTTGCCACCTCGCCAGCTTGAACTGCACTTATGGGACTCGCCACGTCACCAAGTGTTACTGCAGTGCTGGATGTACGACCAGGGTGTACTAGGCCACTGGTGCTTGCCAGTTCACCAAAAGGAATAGCGGCGCTAGTACTGCTCTGCTCCATACAAGAGTCCTGCGGTTCTTGCACCTCAACAGCAGAAGAAGAAGATTGGGGTCTGGTACGCCTGACCTTGGCAGGGACCACAACTCCGTCGTCAGAGCTATCTGTCATGGAGCCGCTGCTGTCTACAGGTTCGTATTCTGAGCCTGAATCTGACAGATGAGTGACTTCCTCTTCACTAGGGATGAGCCGAACACCCCCCTGTTCGGTTCGCACCAGAACATGCGAACAGGAAAAAAGTTCGCTCGAACAAGCGAACACCGTTAAAGTCTATGGGACACGAACATGAATAATCAAAAGTGCTAATTTTCAAGGCTTATATGCAAGTTATTGTCATAAAAAGTGTTTGGGGACCTGGGTCCTGCCCCAGGGGACATGGATCAATGCAAAAAAAAGTTTTAAAAACGGCCGTTTTTTCAGGAGCAGTGATTTTAATAATGCTTAAAGTCAAACAATAAAAGTGTAATATCCCTTTAAATTTCATACCTGGGGGGTGTCTATAGTGTGCCTGTAAAGGGGCGCATGTTTCCTGTGTTTAGAACAGTCTGACAGCAAAATGACATTTTGAAGGAAAAAACTCATTTAAAACTACTCGCTGCTATTGCATTGCCGACAATACACATAGAAGTTCATTGATAAAAACGGCATGGGAATTCCCCAAAGGGGAACCCCGAACCAAAATTAAAAAAAAAAATGACGTGGGGGTCCCCCTAAATTCCATACCAGGGCCTTCAGGTCTGGTATGGATATTAAGGGGAACCCCGGCCAAAATTAAAAAAAAAAAATGACGTGGGGTTCCCCCTAAATTCCATACCAGACCCGATTTTAAGGGGAACCCCGCGCCAAAAAAAAAAAAAAAAACGGCGTGGGGTCCCCCCAAAAATCCATACCAGACCCTTATCCGAGCACGCAACCTGGCAGGCCGCAGGAAAAGAGGGGGGGACGAGAGTGCGGCCCCCCCTCCCTCCTGAACCGTACCAGGCCACATGCCCTCAACATTGGGAGGGTGCTTTGGGGTAGCCCCCCAAAACACCTCGTCCCCATGTTGATGAGGACAAGGGCCTCATCCCCACAACCCTGGCCGGTGGTTGTGGGGGTCTGCGGGCGGGGGGCTTATCGGAATCTGGAAGCCCCCTTTAACAAGGTGACCCCCAGATCCCGGCCCCCCCCCTGTGTGAAATGGTAAGGGGGTACATAAGTACCCCTACCATTTCACGAAAAAAGTGTCAAAAATGTTAAAAATGACAAGAGACAGTTTTTGACAATTCCTTTATTTAAATGCTTCTTCTTTCTTCTATCTTCCTTCATCTTCTGGTTCTTCTGGCTCTTCTGGTTCTTCTGGTTCTTCCTCCGGCGTTCTCGTCCAGCATCTCCTCCGCGGCGTCTTCTGTCTTCTTCTCCTCGGGCCGCTCCGCACCCATGGCATGGGGGGGAGGCTCCCGCTCTTCTCTTCTTCTCTTCTTCTTTTCTTCTTTTCTTCTCTTTTTCTCTTCTTCTTCATTTTCTTCTCCGGGCCGCTCCGCAATCCATGCTGGCATGGAAGGAGGCTCCCGCTGTGTGACGGCGCTCCTCGTCTGACAGTTCTTAAATAACGGGGGGGGCGGGGCCACCCGGTGACCCCGCCCCCCTCTGACGCACGGTGACTTGACGGGACTTCCCTGTGACGTCACGGGGAATGCCACAGGGAAGTCCCGTCAAGTCACCGTGCGTCAGAGTGGGGCGGGGTCACCGGGTGGCCCCGCCCCCCCGTTATTTAAGAACTGTCAGACGAGGAGCGCCGTCACACAGCGGGAGCCTCCCTCCATGCCAGCATGGATTGCGGAGAGGCCCGGAGAAGAAAATGAAGAAGAAGAGAAGAAGAGAAGAAAAGAAGAAAAGAAGAAAAGAAGAAGAGAAGAAGAGAAGAGCGGGAGCCTCCCCCCCATGCCATGGGTGCGGAGCGGCCCGAGGAGAAGAAGACAGAAGACGCCGCGGAGGAGATGCTGGACGAGAACGCCGGAGGAAGAACCAGAAGAACCAGAAGAGCCAGAAGAACCAGAAGATGAAGGAAGATAGAAGAAAGAAGAAGCATTTAAATAAAGGAATTGTCAAAAACTGTCTCTTGTCATTTTTAACATTTTTGACACTTTTTTCGTGAAATGGTAGGGGTACTTATGTACCCCCTTACCATTTCACACAGGGGGGGGGCCGGGATCTGGGGGTCACCTTGTTAAAGGGGGCTTCCAGATTCCGATAAGCCCCCCGCCCGCAGACCCCCACAACCACCGGCCAGGGTTGTGGGGATGAGGCCCTTGTCCTCATCAACATGGGGACAAGGTGTTTTGGGGGGCTACCCCAAAGCACCCTCCCAATGTTGAGGGCATGTGGCCTGGTACGGTTCAGGAGGGAGGGGGGGCCGCACTCTTGTCCCCCCCTCTTTTCCTTCGGCCTGCCAGGTTGCGTGCTCGGATAAGGGTCTGGTATGGATTTTTGGGGGGACCCCACGCCGTTTTTTTTTTGGCGCGGGGTTCCCCTTAAAATCCATACCAGACCTGAAGGGTCTGGTATGGAATTTAGGGGGAACCCCACGTCATTTTTTTTTTTAAATTTTGGCCGGGGTTCCCCTTAATATCCATACCAGACCTGAAGGGCCTGGTATGGAATTTAGGGGGACCCCCACGTCATTTTTTTTTTTTAATTTTGGTTCGGGGTTCCCCTTTGGGGAATTCCCATGCCGTTTTTATCAATGAACTTCTATGTGTATTGTCGGCAATGCAATAGCCGCGGGTAGTTTTAAATGAGTTTTTTCCTTCAAAATGTCATTTTGCTGTCAGACTGTTCTAAACACAGGAAACATGCGCCCCTTTACAGGCACACTATAGACACCCCCCAGGTACGAAATTTAAAGGGATATTACACTTTTATTGATTGACTTTAAGTATTATTAAAATCACTGCTCCTGAAAAAACGGCCGTTTTTAAAACTTTTTTTTGCATTGATCCATGTCCCCTGGGGCAGGACCCAGGTCCCCAAACACTTTTTATGACAATAACTTGCATATTAGCCTTTAAAATTAGCACTTTTGATTTCTCCCATAGACTTTTAAAGGGTGTTCCGCGGCATTCGAATTTGCCGCGAACACCCCAAATTGTTCGCTGTTCGGTGAACTTGCGAACAGCCAATGTTCGAGTCGAACATGAGTTCGACTCGAACTCGAAGCTCATCCCTACTCTTCACTATCTGTCATGCTCAGAAATGTGTAGGCCTCTTCACTAGTGTACCTTCGATTTGCCATTTTGGGCTCTAAATTTAGTGGTACACTAGTGAGACTCACAGGCAAAAAAGCTCCTGACTGTTAGATACTGTATCAAAACGCTACCAAAAAACTGTTAGTGATCGCAGGGATCAGGCCTGACTCTGCGAAAGCTGAAGTTATGTGTTTAGTGTTTTGTAAGTAACAGTGATCGATCGACACTGCACTTGGGTGGGCTGGGCTGGGCTGGGCGGAGGGGCAAAACGCAGCTGCTAGTAGGTATCTGGGCTGATCCCGCTAACACTGCGTTTTTGGGAACCCTAAACTGCTGGGGACGCTAGTATAGATCTGATCGGATCAGATATTGATCCGTTCAGATACTATACCACTAAGGGAGGCGTATGCGTGGGTGTTAGCGGTACTGGCATTAACCTGACGCTGCCTGGGGTGACACAGACCCAAACCTGGGGCGACACAGACTAAAACATAACTTATATCACCGCTGGGCGATTGGGGGGTTAAACCTTTATTAGGTAATAAACAGCGGGTGCCCTGAAACTATAATAAACAAACTAACTAACCAGCATCACCCGTAACAGTTATACGGTGATCACTGGTGAAAGGGTTAACTAGGGGGCAATCAGGGGGTTAAAACCTTTACTAGGTAGTATATGGGGGTCCCTGACGCTAAAAAAGGCGGCCGGCGAACCTAAATACTTACCTCCCTAACTAGCGTCACCTGTGGCACTAATACAGCGATCAGAAAAACGATTGCTTAGTGACACTGGCGACGTGGGGTGATCACGGGGTTAAAACTTTATTAGGGGGGTTAGGGGGGTACCCTAGACCTAAAGGGGCCTAACACTAACTGCCCTACCACTTATAACTGTCACAAACTGACACCAATGCAATAATCAGAAAAAAAAAACTGCTATTGGTGTCACTGTGACAGGGGGTACAGGGGGGTGATCGGGGGGTGATGGGGGTGAAATGTGTGCCTAGAGTGTTCTACTGTAAGTGTTTGGTGCACTTACTTGGATGTCTTCTCTCCTCGGGAGCCGGAACGAAAAGGCTTCCAGAGGAGCGATGACATCACTTCCTCTGCCGCTGTTTACATTACAGCAGCAGAGGAAGCCTGTCATTCGCCAGGAGCGATCATGAGGGGGTGGCCATGAATCAGTGGCCTCCCCCTCACCTCGGATCGCTACTCGAAGCCCTTATGCCTGCCCGTGACATTGTGCCGACGTACATCGGCGTGCGACAGTCGGCAACTGGTTAAAGGCACTGATATAATATCTTATTGAAAAAAAATATATATTTTTGAACATACTATAACAATAAAATATATTGGAATGGTTACAGTAATTATACAAAGTCACCACATGAATATCATAGGAATTCTCTAGGTTCACCCTATGAATGTAGCACATAAGGGAAATACAAAGACACTGAATTTCAAAAGATCCAACTTCCCTAAACAACGAACATTGCTAGAAGATATAAATTGGGATAAAATCTTAGAAACAAAGAACACAGAGGAGAGATGGGTTTGCTTTGAGAGCATATTAAACAATGGCATTAGCCAGTGCATCCCATTGGGTAGTAAATTTAAAAGAGCAAACAAAAGTCCTGGATGGCTTACCGCCAATGTAAAAATACATATAAAAGCAAAAGAGAAGGCCTTCAAAAAACACAAGGTTGAGGGATCATCATCAGCATTCAAACTTTATAAAGAATGCAACAAGAAATGTATGGGTGCAATTAGGGTGGCAAAGATAGAACACTAAAGACACATAGCGGAGGAGAGCACAAAAAATCCCAAGAAATTCTTTAAGTATGTAAACAGTAAAAAAGGAGGACAGACCATATTGGCCCCATAAAGAATGAGGAAGGACATCTGGTTACAAAGTAAGGGGAGATGGCAAGGGAGGGAATCGGGGGGCTTCAGTAACCAAAACTGCAGTGTTTATCCTCATGACACATCACAGGAAGCACCCTCATGGCTAACAGAGGACAGAATTAGAATTAGACTTGGGAAACTTAACATTAATAAATCACCATGACCGGATGGCTTGCACCCGAGGGTACTGAGGGAACTCAGTCAAGTAATTGCCAGACCATTGTTCCTAATTTTTACTGACAGTGTACTGACTGGAATGGTACCAGCGAATTGGAAAAAAGCCAATGTAGCACCAATATTTAAAAAGGGCCCAAAATACATCCCTGGGAATTACAGACCAGTTAGCCTAACATCAATAGTATGCAAGCTCTGGAGGGGATGATAAGGGACTATATACAAGATTTTAGAAATGATAACAGTATCATTATCAGTAATCAGCATGGATTCATGAAGAATCGTTCTTGTTAAACCAATCTATTAACCTTCTATGAGGAGGTGAGTTGCCATCTAAAGGAAGGCCCATAGATGTGGTGTATCTGGATTTTGCAAAAGCATTTGACACAGTTTCCCATAAACGTTTACTGTACAAAATAAGGTTTGTTGGCATGGACCATAGGGTGAGTACATGGACTGAAAACTTGCTACAAGGATGAGTTCAGAGGGTGGTGATAAATGGGGAATACTCGGAATGGTCAGGGGTGGGTAGTGGGGTCCCACAGGGTTCTGTGCTGGAACCAATCCTATTTAATTTCGTTCATAAATGACCTGGAGGATGGAGTAAACAGTTCAATCTCTGTATTTGCGGACGATAGTAAGCTAAGCAGGGCAATAACTTCTCTGCAGGATGTGGAAACCTTGCAAGAAGATCTGAACAAATTATTGGGGTGGGCAACTGCATGTCAAATGAGGTTTAATGTAGAAAAATGTAAAATAATGCATTTGTTTGGGTGGCAAAAAATATTAATGCAATCTATACACTAGGGGGAGAACCTCTGGGAGAATCTTGGATGGAAAAAGACCTGGGGGTCCTAGCAGAGATAGGCTCGGCAATGGCATGCAATGCCAAGCTGCTGCTAACAAAGCAAACAGAATATTGGCATGCATTAAAAAAATAATTAACTCTAGGGTAAAGCATTAATTCTCGCACTCTACAAGACTCTGGTCCGGCCGAACCTGGACTATGCTGTCCAGTTCTGGGCACCAGTCCTCAGGAAGGATGTACTGAAAATGGAGCGAGTACAAAGAAGGACAACAAAGCTAATAAAGGGTCTGGAGGACATTAGTTATGAAGAAAGGTTGGGAGCACTGAACTTATTCTCTCTGGAGAAGAGACGCTTGAGAGGGGATATGATTTCAATTTACAAATACCATACTGGTGACCCCACAATAGGGATAAAACTTTTTTCGGAAGGGAGTTTAACAAGACACGTGGCCACTCATTAAAATTAGAAGAAAAGAGGTTTAACCTTAAACTATTTAGAGGGTTCTTTACTGTAAGAGCGGCAAGGATGTGGAATTCCCTTCCCACAGGCGGTGGTCTCAGCGGGGAGGGGGCAATTCAACCTCTTGTCGTGAAGTCTCTTCAGGACCTTCTGTAGGCTCTCCTTATGCTCCTCAAGGGTTCTGCCGCAGACAATGTTATCCAAGTACACCAGCATTTTGTTCAAGTTCATGTCCCCCACTGGCCACTCCATCCTCCGTCAGTTGCTGGAACTCCTGACAGGCCTTGGGGCATCCTTTCAAATTCATAGAAACCCAACTGGCAGATAAAGGTCATCTTTTTTCAATCTTCTGGGTACAGATCTGACAGTACCCACTCTTTAGGTCCAACACACTGAACCACTTCGCCCCCAACAAGCATTTTAGAGCATTGTCTATCCATAGAGTGGTTTACTGGCCAGGAATAGTTCTCCTGTTGAACATGCAGTAGTCTGCGTACATCCTCGGGGACCTGTTCTTTTTCTGTGTGACCACTATGGTTAGGTCATAAGAACTTCCTTGACTCTCAAAAGATTCCTGTCTTCGTCAATTCCACCAACTGCTCTTCCATATCACCCAGTGGAATCCATCGGGCTCTGTCCCTAAATGGCTTGTCTTCCTAAAGACAGGTTTGGTGCTGGTTCTTCTTTGCACACCCAATATCGAAATCATTCTTGGAGAACATCTCCAAGAGTTGGACTTTGGCTCTCTCCATCTACTCAGATGGAACTGAACACAGCTGTGATGCTTTCCCCTTAAATTGACCCCTGGATACTGGCCCCGTTTTAAGAGGGAAACAATCTGTTTTCTTTTGTCCTTTGTGTTTTGTTGAATTCCATACATTGGAGGCCTTTATTAAAAGGAAATACATATATTATTTTTTGTTTTTCGTTTGTTGCAAGAACGCATCGGGCTGATTCCTTTATATAGACAGACCTGGCAGCAGGAGTGCTGCAGGCGTATACCATCAGCTATGTCTTTGTGTCAAGTTTCCTAGCAGCACATCCCATTCCCCTATATTTGGGGAGAGAAGATCACATTGGTTCTATAACTTTATTGAGACATGAGGTAAACCCTGCTATTCACTACATATGAATACCACTATATATATATGTATATTTTTATATTTTTTTGCTTAACCTTGGTCAGAGCAATCTAGGCCATTTAGGTTGAAAATGTATATTCAAATTTTACTTTTCAGAAAAATTATCCTCTCTCTATGGTTGCACTTGGGTCCCCCTGTTCAGTCCAGGTTACAATAGGATTTAGAGATGTACCCCTTATGAACAAGAAGCATCTGGTAGGCATGAATCTCCAGCTCATCATTATGCTATATAAAATATATATTTCTATGATCCATGATATGCTATATGGCTATGTGATATTTTTCTTATGGCAGTTTCTAAGTATAACTACTTATGACTGTTGTTTCTTTTGTAGTATTTAAACTTCATGCAACACTTTCAAAGACTCCTGAGGAAGCTCTTTTGAACAAAACATGTAGAGTAAGAAGTGGTTGTACATGATATCTGAAATGATATGTGATTCTCTTGAACATTTATTGACATTTTAAAAGAAACTTTGTTTAAGAAATATTTATCTTTTTAACAAAAACTACTTGTTTACTTGGTACCTTAAAAATCCTGCCAGCATTTTCTCAAGTAAAAATTCATATTTAGTGGGATGTGGTACCTTTGACCTCCCATTGCCTGGCTCCAAAATTCATTACTCTCCTAACAAAATCAGTATATGTCCCTAATATTGGGAACCTCTGGTAGCTCAAGGGGGACAAGGATACACGATGGCTAGCCGTTGAATGGCAACTTGATTGGCAGATTCCCATCATTAGGTAACTTCTTGGTTCCAATATCCCAGATTTCCAGATTTTCCAGCTTTAAATGCTTATAATAGAAGTGCTAATACAAGAGTGTCACCCATGCTCCTGAATCAAGAAGGGCCTCTACTAGGGATGAGCTTTGAGTTACTTTCGACTCGCACATCGGGTGTTTGCCCGTATGCTGAACAGCGAATTTTATAGGGAGTTTGCAGCAAAATTCGAGCGCCCCATAATGCACTGCAAAACCACAGTGCATTGCTGTATGATGATTGGCCAAAGCATACACCTGACCTGCATGCTTTGGCCAATCACAGCACGCTCCTCAGCGAGAGCCATAATTGGCAAAAGGCAGGGTGCCTTTGGCCAATCATGGCTCAGCGGGACTAAGTCCAAGCCCCACACTATATAAGGCTTCTTACACAGCGCCCGCATAATGTGTTATAGTGGACGGAGATAGAGAGATATACATACATATACCGTATTTATTGGCGTATAACACGCACTTTTTTCCCCTGAAAATCGGGGGGGCAAATCAGGGGTGCATGTTATACGCCAACAGCATACCTCACCGAGCCATCATCTCCTCTCCACTCAGCTCCTCGGCTCTCACTGGGCTTTCTCGTCACACAGTCTTGCCTCCGGCACCGGCATTGGACTAGTGTTCTGCCTATCACAGGAGCTGGTCCAATGCCGATGGCGGAGGTGGGACTGTGTGTGTGTGAAGTGAGAGCAGAGTGGAGAGGAGATGACGGCTCGGTGATTTCCTGATTCAAGCTGCTGGTAAGGGAGATGGTGAGGCTGCAAATGACAGTAGTTTAAAAAAGGCATTAATCAGGCTGCATTGAGGACTTTATTTAGGCTGCATTGAGGACAAAAATCAGGCTGCATTGATCAGGCTGCACTGAGGACTTTATTTAGGCTGCATTGAGGACAACAATCAGGCAGCATTGATGCATTGATCAGGCTGCGTTGAGGACTTTATTTGAGCTGCATTGAGGACATTATTCAGGCTGCAGATGGACATGGATGGGCACTAACCCTTAATTTGCTTCAAAGTTGTTTATTTTACAAATATATTTTTTTTCCCTGAAACTTAAAATTAGGGTGCGTGTTATATGCCGGTGCGTGTTAATAAATACGGTATATACAGTGGGGACGGAAAGTATTCAGACCCCCTTACATTTTTCACTCTTTGTTATATTGCAGCCATTTGCTAAAATCATTTAAGTTCATTTTTTTTCCTCATTAATGTACACACAGCACCCCATATTGACAGAAAAACACAGAATTCTTGTAATTTTTGCAGATTTATTAAAAAAGAAAAACTGAAATATCACATGGTCCTAAGTATTCAGACCCTTTGCTTTGACACTCATATATTTAACTCAGGTGCTGTCCATTTCTTCTGATCATCCTTGAGATAGTTCTACACCTTCATTTGAGTCCAGCTGTGTTTGATTATACTGATTGGACTTGATTAGGAAAGCCACACACCTGTCTATATAAGACCTTACAGCTCACAGTGCATGTCAGAGCAAATGAGAATCATGAGGTCAAAGGAACTGCCTGAAGAGCTCAGAGACAGAATTGTGGCAAGGCACAGATCTGGCGAAGGTTTCTGCTGCACTTAAGGTTCCTAAGAGCACAGTGGCCTCCATAATCCTTAAATGGAAGACTTTTGGGACGAGCAGAACCCTTCCTAGAGCTGGCTGTCCAGCCAAACTGAGCTATCGGGGGAGAAGAGCCTTGGTGAGAGAGGTAAAGAAGAACCCAAAGATCACTGTGGCTGAGCTCCAGAGATGCAGTCGGGAGAAAGTTGTAGAAAGTCAACCATCACTGCAGCCCTCCACCAGTCGGGGCTTTATGGCAGAGTGGCCTTACGGAAGCCTCTCCTCAGTGCAAGACACATAAAAGCCCACATGGAGTTTGCTAAAAACATCTGAAGGACTCCAAGATGAGAGAAATGTGAGAATGTGAGAAATAAGATTCTCTGGTCTGATGAGACCAAGATAGAACTTTTTGGCCTTAATTCTAAGCGGTATGTGTGGAGAAAACCAGGCACTGCTCATCACCTGTCCAATACAGTCCCAACAGTAAAGCATGGTGGTGGCAGCATCATGCTGTGGGGGTGTTTTTCAGGTGCAGGAACAGAACGACTGGTTGCAATCGAGGGAAAGATGAATGCAGCCAAGTACAGGGATATCCTGGACAAAAACCTTCTCCAGAGTGCTCAGGACCTCAGACTGGGCCGAAGGTTTACCTTCCAACAAGACAATGACCGTAAGCACACAGCTAAAATAACGAAGGAGTGGCTTCACAACAATTCAGTGACTGTTCTTGAATGGCCCAGCCAGAGCCCTGACTTAAACCCAATTGAGCATCTCTGGAGAGACCTAAAAATGGCTGTCCACCAACGTTTACCATCCAACCTGACAGAACTGGAGAGTATCTGCAAGGAGCAATGGCAGAGGATCCCCAAATCCAGGTGTGAAAAACTTGTTGCATCTTTCCCAAAAAGACTCATGGCTGTATTAGATCAAAAGGGTGCTTCTACTAAATACTGAGCAAAGGGTCTGAATACTTAGGACCATGTGATATTTCAGTTTTTTCTTTTTTAATAAATCTGCAAAAATGTCAACAATTCTGTGAGGAAAAAAATGAACTTAAATGATTTTAGCAAATGGCTGCAATATAACAAAGAGTGAAAAATGTAAGGGGGTCTGAATACTTTCCGTCCCCACTGTGTGTCTATATATATACATATATATATACACATATATATATATATATATATACACACACACACATATATATATATATATATATATATATATATATATATATATATATATATATATATATATACTCTGCGTTTAGCGTAGCCTATATATACAGTGCATTCGGCAATGTACAGTTTCTAAAACAGTGCAGGCGTGTACACAGTATAAAATACAGTGTGTACAGTTTCAAATACACTTTAGGCGGTGTACATAGTATATAATACAGTGTCGTGCGATGTTCAAAAAAAAAATACCCATCATGTCCAGAAGGCCTCCAAAGGAGAGGCAGACGCTCACAGGCCACTAAAAGAGGGCAAGCAGCCTCTGAAATAATATTTAACAGCAGGGACCGTTCCTGCACCCAACAAGAGTAACTGTGAGGGGTTACAGTGTTCTGGCACCACCAACACCTAAGGCCCAATGTTTCTGCCCCTGTTTAACAGGGGCATGTAATTACAATTTTTGAAATAATATTTAACAGCAGGGACCGTTCCTGCGCCCAACAAGAATAACTGTGAGGGGTTACCATGTTATGCCACCACCAACACCTAAGGCCCAGCAGAGTATATAGTGCAGTCCATATAGTATATATACTGCAGTTCAGAGTATATAGTGCAGTCCGTATAGTATATATACTGCAGTTCAGGGTATATAGTGCACTTAGTGTAATATACATAATACAGTGCAAGGTATATAGTGCAGTGTTAAATATATAATATAGTGTATTGAAGTTCACTAAGGGGAGCCCTATGACAGAATTAAGAAAAAAATGGGGGAGCCCTATGACAGAATTAAGAAAAAAATGGCAAGGGTTCCCCCCATCCAGGCTCTTTGGGTCTGGTATGGATTTTGGAGGGGGGGCCCCCCACACCATTTTTTTTTTCATTTTGGCGTGGAGTTTGCCTTAATAGTGGGGGGAAACCCACAGTTTTTTTAAATGATTTTTTATGTATATTGCCGGGATCTGGCAGTACATTACAGCCATGAGCAATTTTAAATGACATTTTTTCCTTTAGAAATGTCATTTTGCTTCAGTACTTTTCTAAACATGGGGAAAGTACGCTACTTTACAGGAAGACTAAGGGGACCCCCCAGGCACAATATTTAAAGGAATATTTAATTTTTATTGTTTCACTTTAAACATTCTCAAAATCACTGCTTCTGAAAAAACGTATGTTTTAAAAACTTTTTTTTGCATTGATACATGTCCCGTGGGGCAGTATCCAGGTCCCCAAACATTTTTCATGGCAATAATTTGCATATAATCCTTTAAAATTAGCACTTATGATTTTTCACGTTTGTATCCCATAAACTTTAACGGTGTTCACACAATTTTTTTGTCTGTATGCAAGTTCTGCTGCAAACCGCACCGGGAAGGGGGGGGGGGTGTTCCGCTCATCCCTAGCCTTTACTTGGGCTGACATGATGAAAGAAGGACCTACTAGCTTGTCAGGCATGGGCAGCAAGTCCGGCAATCTGTATTTGGGCCCCATTCTTGGTTTGATGTTTTTTTCGCTGATGTCTCAAATGAATTTAAAGGGGCTGGTGTGCATTCTCTCTGGGGCTGCACGACCGTGACCAAGAAGAGTCAGTTGGATGGTCATTCAGAAACAGCAGGAGGAGGTCTTCTGCAAGGCTTTTTGTTTTCTTGTTTCTTTGGATTTGGAGCTAGCTGTCGTAAGCAGGTACCTAGTTGACTCCTTTACTGGGGCCCTAGGAAGTTTCCCAAATAGCAGTTTTGATAGCATCTTCAAGACTTCTTCTGCATTGCCAGGAAGAATTCTTCCCTTTGGGCATTGTGCTCTGAAGTGTCCAGCTTCACCACAGCCATAACATTTCCTTTAAGAAGGCAGTGTTGCATTACCTAACCAGGACTCCCCTGATGCTTTCCTTCCTGAGGTCATGGCAACCACTGCCCACTGCACATTGGTGAGGGATTTCTTCATTTCCACTGGAGTCTGTACCACTTGTCCAACAGTCTTCTGAACTTCAGAGAAGGTTTGCTGTAGGAAGGACTGCGATTGAGCTATTCGTGTCACAGCTTGTGTTAAGGCCTCAAACACTGGGGCATTCCAATCTTAGCTCCTTCTGTCACATCAGAGCTGTTCTGAGTTGAGCATATAGAGGCTTACTGCCCATGTCTCTTTGGAGTGGTATATTTCTGGGTCTTGTGTGTGATCAGGGCTTCTTCTTTCCTAATTGTCTTCATCATCTTGGACTAAGTCAAGGGGTCACTCTTGAGGTCTAGTAGAGCTCTACTTGCAGCCTCAGTTTTCATTCCACCCTGCAGGATGACTTGATGAGGAATCTTGTGTAGTCATGTGAAGAAAACTGACAACTTCTCTCCCTCCCCTTGATAGGTGTGCTCAAACTGTATTCCACACAGTTCTCCAATCTTTAATAGATTTCTTGAGGAACTTCCAAATACTCTGCAGCGGTGCAACCTGACTTATCTCACTTTAGGTTCTGGATGACAGCAGAAGCAGATGCTCATAGACTTTTAATTATTCTCTGTTTCTTTATGGCTATTCCCTGGGCCATCTGAAATCTTAACACTGGAGTCCTTAAGCCATACAAGTACCTTTTAGCCAGGGTGTCCCATCGCAACTTGACATTCCACATCTAGATCTCTGTTGCTAGATATTGCATTGCATTTTAACAGCCACCCAGGTTCCTCAAAGGCGAGGTTTCCCAACCTGGACCCCTCAAACATGCCTGGAGTCACAGAGATTATGCTTAGTTCAGGATAAAGTTCAAATGAAACTCTGCTCCTCCCCAGAAGACATCTACTACTGGAGCTGTATAGCGAGTGCAGTTATCAAGTTCAGTGTGGATGTCTGGACCACCAGGCTTTGGCACAACAAAAGCAAAAGGCTTCAAACAGAACTCAGGAACGACGGCAGTAGAAATCTTGGACCAAACAGGTAACCCATGCTAGGCATGCAACAGGGATGCAGAGGTATTACACCCAACAGTTGGTGAGATCTTAACCTTAGTACCAGAATCAGGCTGGGCAGCAGGCAAGGAACCATCAGAAGCAGGTTGGGTAGCAGGTACAGGACCATCAGAGGCAGGCTGGGCAGCAGGTACAAGACCAACAGGCTGGGCAGCAGGCACAAGACCATCATTGCTGCCAACCTACCAGAATTAATTTTACTGATACGACACTCAAAATTTACTGGCACAGCCAAGTTTTGACTGGCATTTCCAAAAGTTACAAAATTACAGTTTTAAGTACACAGTAAACGAGTCACAGTGACAGTCTTTCTCAATGCCAAGGTGGTCCCTTCAGTCCACTTCAGTACAAACAGCACTGACAGTCCCGCTCCCAGCTTGCCTTGCTCCTATCCCGCAGAACTGCACATGAGGCTCCAGATGCTCCACTCTGCTCCCTTGCACCATGACAACACACTCAGGCACCGCCTCTGCCAGACCCACCCTCCCCTCCATACACCATATTTCACCATATATGCTCAGTTTACTGTTAAAAATCACTGTGAAATGCAAAACTCCGGTGGGTGTAACAAGATGTCCGCTTGCCCCCTTCTTGGTGTATCCTTATTGTGGAGGAGTGCGGGGTGTAGCAAGATGGCGGCAACGGAATGTCACTTCCATTACAAATTCTGACGAGTCACCTAATCTGACGGAACACCTGCATGCAATGATAAAATGTTCCTAGCCTGCAAATTTGTCCCTCTGCTAGTAACGGCAGTGTATGTATGACCAGTAGTCACTCACCAGTGCTGTGGTGGTGGTGGCTCTGATGGTGTCCTTAGTGTATGGCTCTTTAACTGCCTTTAGCTCCTCTTTTGACATTTAAAGCGTTTGTTACCCCAACATTTCATATTCCTGATATGTGGTTGCTGTGCCATGTACTTGTATAAGAAAGTATCCTTTTCTATTAGTATTTCTTCCTTTATGTGAAATCCCTGGTGTTCCTGCTAGTCCTCTTGCTTTCCTATTAAAACTGACCGCACTAAGCAGTAGAACACATCATGGTCAGTTCTCTAGCTATGCTGGGAACTCAGTGTGCTCCCCTCCAATGATCAGACTTGTCCTGACACGCCCCTGATGCACAGCCATTCACTGGGAAGCTCAGTGTACTGCTACTTCTCCTTCCCCCCAGTTCTTATGCAGCTGAGAACAGAGGGAATGTGATCACTTATAAAAAAAGGGGAAAAAAAGGTACTTATATTTTTTTTATATATATATCTATACACAAATGTTTTGCCTTTCATTTCTATTTTAAACTGAATGGGTTGTTTTACAATCACTTTAAGTACTGGACTACACAATACTGGCTGTTATAGTACTTGCAAAGCATGTACAGTAACACCTTGGTTTGCAAAAAACACGGTATACAAGCGTTTTGAAAGATGAGCAACATTTATTTATTTTTACTTGATATGCGAGCGCTTACTTGATATACGAGCAAGGTCCCAGGCCTCCTTCGGTCTAATGAGAACCTCCAGGGCCAAAAACAGCTGACATCCTTCTGTATGTGGTGGGCTGTGAGGCATGGTGGGTGCAGAGTAGTTAAAGTTATTGGGTGCCAGAAACTTCTTGAATGCAAAAAAAAGTTTATTTCTCTTACCAAACTTTTTTGGGGGAGAGAGGGTTAGGGCCAGGACACCCTTAGGTAGTTGCAAGATTAATTGACAAACCCAGAGACTTCAATAGGAGGACAGCCATGCAGGGAAAGCCATCCAGAAGCCACATCTGCATGTGCAGGAATGCTGTTTCCTATGACAACAGTCTTTAACAGTTCCTAACAAAAAGTGTAAGGCCGCACACACACAAGCGGACTTTTCGGCAACAAAAGTCCGACGGCCATTCCGAAGGACTTGCCAAACGGACTTGCCTACACACGATCACACCAAAGTCCGACGGATTCGTACGTGATGACGTACGACCGGACTAAAATAAGGAAGTTGATAGCCAGTAGCCAATAGCTGCCCTAGCGTGGGTTTTCGTCCGTCGGACTAGCATACAGATTTTTCGACCGGACTCGAGTCCGCCGGAAAGATTTGAAGCATGTTTCAAATCTGAAGTCCGTCAGATTTTCGACTGGAAAAGTCCGCTGAAGGTCCGATGAAGCCCACACACGATCGGATTGTCCGCCAGACTCGGTCCGTCGCACCAGTCCGGTCGAAAAGTCTGCTCGTGTGTATGCTGCATAACAGTTCTTTCACTTTCACTACAATTGCTCCTTGTAGTTCTTCAGCCCGCTGAGCTCCACATCTCTCACTAGACTAGATGATTCACTGCCACTCAATCCTTTGAGCTCCTCCAATCTTCATGGTGGTATCTTCCTCACGCGTCACCCCCCGCTTCTCTGCTGGGTCCCTAGCTTGGCACTCTAGATACCTCTCAAGCTTCACCCCACTGGCCTGCTTGGTCCCTAGCTTGACACACAAGGCTGCTCTGCAAGAGTCACCGCGGCTGGCTGGGTCCCTGGCTTGGTTCCCCCTGAAGTTTCCCGAGTCTTCACCATCCCCAGTTGGTGAGAATGCTGCTCTGGTACTTGCTTCAGTTACTCACTGTGGTCCCTGGTAATTAGGTGGCGACAGCTTCCCCTCTACCACCGACCATGACAGGTTCTCCGGCCGGCAGAACCGTCACTTCTGGTTGGACTGCAAGCCGCAATCCCAACCCTGCGCTGCTCTCTTGCTTCTGGATAGGCCCTCAGACAGCCTAGCAGCCAGATGGGCCCAGGATAGGCCCAATCCCTGGCCTAGCAGCCTGGGCAATACAACACACGTCCACCCAGACAGCCGTCCAGGTGGCACAGAACATAGATCACCTGACTCTACCCTAATATATAGGCTCTCCCAGGAGATTCAAGAAAACCCCTGCCCATTGGCTGAGATACTCCATATACCCATAACCTGACCTTGCATTGCCCTTCTCATATCTAGTACCACCAAGTACCCGGCCACCTTGTGGTAGAAGAGAAAAGTGCAACAAGGCCAAACTTAGGGAGAAATCAATAGATCTCAATCAGTCAACTAGGATAACTACTCCTGGCAAGTAAATTTGTGAGGAGCAACCCTGCTTAAACTCCAGGGTGCTGCTTAAAAACTAAATAAATTACATTCACAATGTTAAGGAGTCTGGTGCTCATACATGTATAGCCGCTTTGTATGTGTACAATAAAGCCGCTGGTGTGCAGTATACAGTACAGCGTTGTATGTGGCCAGAGGTTCGGGGGCAATGGTGGCTCCCAGCGCTTCCTGGAGACACTTGGAGACACTCAGATACACTCCCAGCTGGGTGGGCTGGGAGTAACATGCGTTCGGAGCACCCGGAAGCGATGTCAACAGTTCCCGAGTGTCTCCGAGTTCTCCAGGAAGCGCTAGGAGCCACCATAGCCCCCAAATCTCCGGCCACATACAGTGCTGTATACTGTACACCAGCGGCTTTACTGTATATATACACAACAGCTTTACTGTATATATACACAGTGGCTTTACATGGATGAGCTCCAAGATTCCTTAACATTGTGAGTGTAATTCTTTTTTTTACATTAAAACTGTGGTCCTTCTTTTTACAGTACAGTATTACTACTACAGTACTGTGCAGTATTAATATGAGCTTTTGCTCATATTTTGATCATTTTTATATGAATAAATGGTTTTGGAATGAATCATGTGAGTTTCCAGTATTTCTTATGGGAAAATTTGCTTTGATATAAGAGTGCTTTGGATTACAAGCATGCTTCTAGAACTAATTATGCTCGCAAACCAAGGTATTACTGTACTTGTAAACACTCTTGGAATATAGCTATAATTGACATAGGTTGCTATCTATGAAGGTTGTAAGTCTGAAAAGCTGTATGTTATCATATACAGAGGGAGGATATAAACATTTGAAATACTATAACTGTGCCCCTCAGAGCCAAGTTATCTCTGTGTGCAAAGGAATTATAGCAGGATAGGCATTAGCTAGATAGTAGTAGTGTGAATCACACTGCTATGCAGTCAAAAAGGGAACAAAAGACCAAGGGGGATAACTAAACATGGCATCTCAAATTTTTACAAGATGCTGATGTCAATCCTGGGTCCTGGGCCTTTATGTCTCTTAAATGGATGGGAGCATAGATTGAATTTACCTATCCCTGAAGCCTTAAAGTGTAAAGTTATAGACTATGTACATTCTACCTCAATAAATATAAGGATAAAATAAATTAATTACAAACTGCTGACTAGGGGGTATTAAGTTCCATCCAAATTACACAAGATCAATTCAGCATTGTCATCTGAATTTAGGACCCCTTTCACACTTAGGCAGTTTTCAGGCATTTTAGCGCTAGAAATAGCACCTGTAAAGCACCTGAAAACTGCCCCCCATGCTGCCTGAATGCGAAAGCCCGAGCACTTGCAGGATGTTAGAAAAAGTCCTGCAAACAGCATCTTTGGGGCAAAATGTCATGCCCACTGAAATGAATGGGCAGCACTTCTGAAGCACCTGAAAAGCGCTTTGGAGGCACCTCAACATGGGAACTTTTAACCCCTTCTTCGGCCGATAGCGAGTGTTAAAATCGCCCTGCTAGTGGCCAAAAAGCGCAGCTTAAACGAGCAGCGCTTTAGCACTAATGCTCGGTGTGGCCCCAGCGTGAAAGTAGCTTTAGACAGAATGTGGGGGCAAGGGAACACATGCCCACATCTGGCGACATTTCCCAAAGATTCAGCTATACTGGGAGAATGTTTTAAACGTAATTAAGGTTATTTGTAACTCTGAAATTGGGCAAGATCCCTGCCCATGTCTATTTCATTTAAACACCCTTCCTAACCAGACCAATTTTCATCTTTCAGTGCTCTTCCAATTTGAATGACAGTTACTTAGTCATGCAACACTACCCATATGACACTTTGTCCTTTTTTTTTCACACAAATAGAGCTTTGTTTTAGTGGTATTTAATCACCTCTGGGTTTTTTTTTTATTTGCGCTATAAATGAAAAAAGATTTTTGCAAATTAGTCATTTTTCTTCATAAATTTTGGCCACAATTTATACTGCTACATATCTTTGGTAAAAATAACCCAAATCGATGGATATTATTTGGTCTTTGTGAAAGTTATAGAGTCTACAAGCTATGGTGCCAATCACTGAAAATTGATCAAAAGTAGACATTCTAAGGTATTTAGTAAGAGGCATGGTCAGTTTTTTGAAGTTGTAATTTTTCCCCACAATTCTTTGCAAAAAGAAGATTTTTCTTTTTTTTTTTTACAAAATTGTCATATTAACAGGTTATTTCTCACACACAGCATATGCATACTTGAAACTACAATCCAAAACACATTCTACTACTCCTCCTGAGTATGGCAATACCGCATGTGAGAGACTTTTACACAGCCTGGCCATACACAGAGGCCCAACATGCAAGGAGCACCATCAGGTGTTCTAGGGACATAAATTACACATTCAATTTCTTGACCACCTCTTATGCTGCATACACATGATCGGAAATTCGGCCAGCAAAAGACCGATGAGAGCTTTTTTTTGGAAAATGTGACCTTGTGTATACTCCATCGGACTTTTGCTGGTGGAATTCCCACCAGCAAAAGATTGAGAGCAGGTTCTCAATTTTTCGGTCGGAAAAAGTTCCTATCCGAAAATGCGATCGCCTGTACAAATTCCGACGCGCAAAATTCCTACACATGCTCGGAAACAATTCGACGCATGCTCGGAAGCATTGAATTTAAGTTTCTCGGCTCGTCGTTGTGTTGTACGTCACCGCGTTCTTGACGGTCGAAAGTTCAGAGAACTTTTGTGTGACCGTGTGTATGCAAGGCAAGCTTGAGCGGAATTCCGTCGGAAAAACCATCCAAGTTTTTTCCGACAGAAAATCCGCTCGTATGTACGAGGCGTTACACTTTTGAAGGCCCTGGAGCACCAAGTCAATGGAAACGCCCCAAAAAATTACCCCATTTTGAGAAGTAAACACCCCAACATATATTCAATGAGTCATAATGAGTCTTTTGAACATGTCATTTTTTTCAACAAGTTTTTGGAAAACGTGGAAAGAAAATAAAAACGCATTTTTTTTTACAAAAAGTTGTCCATGTATAAGATATTTCTAACATATAGCATGTACATACCAAAAATTACACCCCAAAATATATTCTGCTATTCCTCCTGAGTATGGCAATACTACATGTGTGAGAGTTTTCCACAGCCTGGCCACATACAGAGGCCCAACATGCAGGGAGCACCATCAGATGTTCTAGGGGCATACATTTAAAATCTAATTTGACTACCTTTTACACTTTTGTGAGGCACTGATGGGCACTGTAGTGGCATGGATGTGGCATGGATGAGCACTGATGTAGCATGGATGTGACAAGGATGAGTACTGATGTGGCATTAATGTGGCATGGATGAGCACTGATGTGGCATGGATGTGGCATGGATGAGTACTGATGTGGCATGGATGAGCACTGATGTGGCATGGATGTGGCATGGATGAGAACTGATGCGGCATGGATGAGCACTGATGTGGCTTGCTGCAATATTTACCTTCAATCTGGAGATTTTTATGAAAAATACTTTTGTTATGCCACTAAATGTCCTCAGTCGTATGGCCGGTGTCATTTAACCCACTTCTTCTGAGCCCAGGTCATCCTGGACCAGCCCTAGGCTGTGACTGGACAGTGAAATTAGAAGCAGCAAAGTGATGAACCCATCTCTCTGTTACATTGCTTACTTATCCTACCAGCATGTTTCTTGTCAGCACATGAACTGATTGGCTCGTAAGTTCTGTTCACTAATAAGCAACATTTTGCAGTTTGCTCCATCAGTAATTTTCTTTTGGAAGGTCTGAATTGGCTCTTCAAATGTGTGTACACACTATATGAAAATCTTATGATCATTCCAAATAAGGAATTTTCCCTTCAATTATCATATAATGTGCAGGCCCAATTAATGACAGCCAAATCTGTTACAGGTTAGACTTACCATTCCATAGATATGGGCCAAATGTGACATTTCCAACTCCACCAAAACATTTATGTTACTTTTGGCCACAGGGGAGGGGACAATATTAACTGACAGGGCTTTCTCAGTTTTTGTAAAATCAGCAAAAACATTCTGTTTTTAGGAACATATCTGCATATGGCAAAAAACAGTTACGATATACAAATTAAAGTTATTCTTATTCATATTAGTCAACTCATAATAACCTTCCACTAATCCATTTTGATAAAAAATAAATGTAATGATTTGGCATGGGTTAGGGTTACTATTACTGCACTACGTATGCTCTTGCACTTGCTTACCTAATAAAACTGCCACCTTAATTTTCATAGATTACATTACTTGATTATGAGAAGGTGAGCTGCCTTTAATGCAGTGGAACAGATCTAATGTGCATACATTGTACCAAATATAAAATAGGACTCTATTGTGTAATACATATCCAATCCATTGCCATTACCTGCAGTTAACCCATTGGATCTTTTTAAATGGCATTGTACTGTATATGTATAGTATACTTATTTTATTGGTCCTTGTTTCCCCCTCAACCTTATTCAGGCAGCAGTGGATGGTGTGCACAAATGAAGGAATAACATGCTTTTAATGACTATACTCAACATAATTGTTAAGTATGTGTGTCTTAAGAAATACAAAAAGATAACAGCTTTGATCATGTGCGTTTTATGTTAGTAATGGTAATTACATTTTTTTACAATGCATAAAGTTGCTGTCATAATTTCCTATAGAAGAATTTTGTGGTATTTCATGAATAGCATCAAGGTGTTTGGGGTTCCAGCACACAATCAAAAACTAAAAAAACTAAACAAAAATGAAACAAATTACGAAAAAGAATCATTCTAACATAATGAATGTAATGATGTAAGATGATGACTTCTAAGTCGAAATGCGTTGGAAGAATATGCTGAGACCACTGTCTTCTTTTAAACAAGCGCTTGATTTTACTGCTAAACACGTGGGTGTATTTCTTTTGCTTTTCATGTATTAAAATTTTCATACGGAGTTACGCTCTATGCCTTCCTCTTTCTTTTAATGGTGGGGCTGACTGCCTATATCTACTGAGTCCATACATACCTTACACCTGTTCGGAGGTCCATCTGGAGGTCATATCTGGATAGAGCATCTGATCCTCTTGGTATATTATACCACAAAGCTTGATTGACTCACTAGGTGTACACCTATTTGAGTTCAATCCCTCTGGTAAGCAGCTTCTGGTGTCTTTGGTTGGTGGATCTACTATAAACTATTATTACATCATACATATTTGAAGTTAAAGACTGTCACTATATCATATCCACATGTGGTTGAGGATTATCACCACACACAATTGAAGTTTGTCACTGACTTTTTTTGGACATCACACGTCCAAATTCCTCTATTTATAGACATCACATGTCATAATAGAGGACTGCTTGGAGTATTTTTGAGCACATCATTTATTATTCACGTTTTTTTTGTACTCATATCATTTGTTATGGTTTATATGATCACATAAGCGCTGCACATTTCACCCAATTTAACATAATGAATGTAACTAAACAAAATTGTTAACCTAACAAATGCACCTGAAACCGAATACATTTTTTCGTTCTGCACCTGTCTTGTCCACACTATGTCACGACTGTCCTTTTTTCCCACTTTTTTTATGACTGCTTATTTGTTGCCCAGATCTTGTCACCATTGCCCATCTTTTGCTTTAATATTGGCAAAATTCCAAATTTGTGGCTTATTTATTGTCATGGTTTCTTGTTGTTTCCCATGTTTTCTCACAATTACCCGTGCTGCCTATGTACTGCCATATTTGCTCTTTGTGTTACCCATATTTTTTACAAAATTTCTGGCATGATGGCCAGTTCTTTGGATAGATCTGTGGCCCATAAACTGTAACAATTGGCAGAGTTTAACTGCCATGTTAACCTTTTCTTTCACCATTCACATGTTGTACAATTTCATGTATAACAGGGTTTGCTGTATGAGAAATCAGTGCCACACATTTTATTTTGGACAGCTCTCCCATCACAGAAAGATAGCAATAACACATCTTATGCAATTGTTTAAAATGTTTTTGTTCAGAATTCAGATTTTTATATTGTTTTTATTACTCATTGTGAAAAATAATATTACAATTGCTTGTGTTGAGAAAAAAAGTTTCTTAATATTTGTTTACCTTTAGACTCCTTGATTTAGGATGGGTTTACACTTGAGAACGCAGCTGCTCACAGCAGGAGTCCGGTGCGCCTCCATTCACTGTTTCAGGTCCAATTTCAGCGAGAATTTTGGGCTGAATTCGGACCTGAAACAGACCAAAAGACGCACAGGGGAAACTTGCATCCAATTCGCAATAGTATGAACCCAGCCTTAAAGTTCAGGGGGTATAGCTACGTTACTGAGATCAACCCAAATGGATGTTAGAAAAAAATCCTTCTACAGCATATGTACAAGAGATAGGAGATATATTTATTTAGAGCACTTGAATAGTATGGTATCTAGCGCCCCCTAGCTTTCTTACATTTCCATTTTCTTGGTAATGCAGGAGATATATTTATTTAGAGCACTTGATTATTATGGTATCTAGCGCCCCCTATCTTTCTTACAGCATATGTACAATAACTGCCAAAGCATTACAGCAAAATCACAGGTTTTTAACCCTGCTAACTGCAACCTTTACCAGCTGCTCTATTACAGTACCAGAATTACAACAGAAATTGTGACATTACATTTTATACTTACCTACATGTAAACATCTGCTCTTTTTCACATAACTTGGCACAGCCTAGTGCATCTACACCCATGTATATTTGGCTTTGTTTACCTTGCATCCATGCTCCTTCCGTTTTTACATAGCCTTCTAGTTCATCACCTAAAACTAAAGACACATAAAAGACGGTGATTATCCCATGAATATAGAAATAACAATGAATCTTCTTTAATACTGAGATGATGATCTATTCTGTATTATGTCTGTTGCAAAAGTAAACTAATTACAAAGAAAATTTTAATTTATGCTTGGTTTTTAAAAATATCCATTTCATGTAAAAAATGTTGTTTGGCTTTTTACAGACACTCTGTAATGAAATTTCGTTCCAGAGAAAAATAAATAGCATTTTGAGATTAAATAAAGGTTTGTACAGAATATGTGCCTATTTCAGGGTTTCCCAGAAGCTTGAGGCAAGGATTTTCTAAATTTAGGCCACCTTTTTTTCTGTTGGTAAGAGTGTTCCAGTTAATGGGTCCAAAGGTGCAAACACTCCTTGCCAAAATAAACCAACAAAATGCCAGGCCATGTGTTCTTCCTGCTTAACAGATATACTGAATGTATGAGACCTGAACAGTTTATTGATGAAATGTCATGGAGATCAGCATAAGGGCTTTTCAGAACATACTTCTTTTTTATTCCTTTAATATTCTTATAACTTCATACATCAATAGCAGCTTAAAAATACCTTGGGAGGTATGTTCAAGATGGCCAACGGAGTAAACCCTTAACACAGGAGCTCTGTTGCCTTTCTGCAAGCAACAGCCTCTCTCACCACTCTTTTGGGTGATTCCTGCTGCTCTGACCTGGTGCTCCATTCTTCATCCCCAGGTCAATCTGAGTAAATCTAGCTGTTTCACCTGCATTTGGGCATCTCCTGGCTGTGTCAGTCACTGCACTGCTATTTCCCGTATATCTGCTTCACTTTCCCAGGTTGAGCAGCAGTGAAGATACATTAGCTTCTGCTCCCTGCCTGTCTGTGGTTGCCGACCTGCCACTGCCTCTCCCTACCCCAATGGCCATACCTTAATGTGACTGCTATTTCTCCTGGAATCTTCCTGCTCTCTTCCGGGCTGAGGTGCTGTGGAAAACTGCTCACAGCTGCTCCCTGCCTTCTCAAGGTTGCTGGCCTGCCACAACTACTCCTAGCCCTGCCACTCATGTATTGCTGGGACTGTCCTCTCTGCTGGACTCCCACTACTTCTCAACTCAGGAGAAGGCAGAAGATTGGCAATGACTGCTACTCCCTGCCTGCCCAAGGCTGCTGACCCGATTCTGTTTCTCCTGACCCTGCTGCCTCCACGTTCCTGGGATTGTCAGTTCTCCTGCACTCTTTCAGCTGCAACTGCAGGGGACTAAAGAGTGGTGAGTGTGTTTTGGCTACTCACTGATCATACACCTGCCTCCACACCCCACAACATGGCACTTTCCACTCTGCTGATTGCATTTTTCTCCTGCTTTTTTCTGGGTATGACAAAAGGCAAATGAGCTGTGAGTGTGCCTTGGACTACCACATGTAGGTGAGAGTACTTTTTTAGATCCCATGAAGTCACAGGCGAACAGGTGAAGCTACCAGTATGGTACATACAAAGGTCATAATCAAGCAGTGAGAAGGCAACAGTCTCTAAAACAAGACAGAAAGGGCAGAAACCTAATGTTTGATAGTAGTGAGATGGTCATTTTCCAACCATTCCCAGTCATTTTTCCACCTGTCATCAATGTTTGTTATTTAACATTATTTACAAACTAACGTTTCTAGATAATTTTCCTTTTTTTATTTTCTTTTTGTTTTTTTTTCTTTCACAAAACCACTCCTACCCTGGTCAAATAAACACAGGCAGGGATGGCAAGGCTGTAACTAAAATGCTTACAAGCAATAAGATTCATGGACTACTGGCTGTCAAGGATGTATCACTAGTTTGAGGTACTAGCCTTCCCTTTGGCACGTGTCATATCAGAGACATGACACTTAGCAAAGTGGGGGTCATTTGTGACAGAGAAGTTGAATTTTAATAAAACAAATCAGACCTGGATCACAGAAGTGTACCAAACACCCACTGCAGATGTTACTGATAAAATCAATACATTTATATGTACCTTTAACCACTTGACTTCTGGAAGGTTTTACCCCCTTCATGACCAGAGCATTTTTTGCTATTCAGTCAAATCCAGTCCGGGTTTTTTTCCAACTCCAGTTCGTTTTCTTTTTTCAAATCCAGTCCGGGATTTTTTTTCTAAAATCCAGTCCGGGTTTTTTCGTTAAATCCAGTCGGGGTTTTTTTACAACTCCAGTCCGTTTTTTTTTTTTAAGTCCAGTCTGGGTTTTTTTTCAAATTCAGTCCGGGTTTTTTCATTAAATCCAGTCAGGGTTTTTTTTCCAACTCCAGTCTGTTTTTTTTCAAATCCAGTCCGGGTTTTTTTCCCCAACTCCAGTCTGGTTTTTTTGTAAAATCCAGTCCGGGTTTTTTACCAACTCCAGTCCGTTTTTTTTTTTTCATATCCAGTCCGGGTTTTTTCAAATCCAATCCGGGTTTTTTTCCCCAACTCCAGTCTGTTTTTTTCGTCAAATCCAGTCCGGGTTTTTTTTACAACTCCAGTACAATTTTTTTTTTCAAATCCAGTCCGAGTTTTTCACCAACTCCAATCCATTTTTTTGCACATCCAGTCCGGGTTTTTTTTCCAACTCCAGTCTGTTTTTTTTATTCAACTCCAGTCTGTTTTTTTTTTTTTCAAATCCAGTCCGGGTTTTTTTTTCCCAACTCCAGTCCGGTTTTTTTTAAATCCAGTCCGGGTTTTTTTTCCAACTCCAGTCTGTTCTTTTTCAAATCCAGTCTGGGTTTTTTCCAACTCCAGTCCATTCTTTTTTTTCAACCCCAGTCCGTTTTTTTTTTTTTTAAATCCAGTCCGGGTTTTTTTTCCCCAACTCCAGTCCATTTTTTTGAAGTCCAGTCCGGGTTTTTTTTCCAACTCCAGTCTGTTCTTTTTCAAATCCAGTCTGGGTTTTTTTCCAACTCCAGTCCATTCTTTTTTTCAACCCCAGTCCGTTTTTTTTTTCAAATCCAGTCCGTTTTTTTTTCAACTCCAGTCCGGCATGCTTCTTTTGTTACTTGTCTACCAATAAAACATATTGATATTAAATATGCATTGTCCAATGTTGCCTTTGAAATCTGACCAATTTTTCTCTGTATAAATTCTGTAATTTATATGGATGTTGCACCTTAACTGCTATGTTACACTAATATGCAGTTAAGTAGGCTCTTCCCTCCCTCTAGCCACCAAAAAATGACTATAAATATGGTAGCTGCTGGGGGCTTTTTTTAACCAGATCTATGTCCCGCTGGGGGTTGCTGCACATATTCTTTGGGGGGGGGTGAAATTAGAGTTGCCACCTCATCCCTTTAAACCCGAACACCTTTGAATTACACAGGTTCTGAGGTTAATTAAATGCAGATAAGGCACCAAGTGAGTTTAATCACTTGGTGCCTTATAAGCCACAGAACCTGTGTAATCAATATGTGTTCGGGTTTAAAGGGATGAGGTGGCAACCATAGGGGGAATAATTAAAAAAATCCTCCTCCTCCTCCACAAGTCCAGGGTTTTTTTCAACTCCAGTCCGTTTTATTTTTTAAACTCCAGTCCAGGTTTTTTTCAACTCCAGTCCGTTTTTTTTTTTTTTTTTTGTCAAATCCAGTCCGGGTTTTTTTTTTCCAACTCCAGTTCGGATTTTTGTAAAATCCAGTCCGAGTTTTTTTCCAACTCCAGTCCATTTTTTTTAAACTCCAGTCCAGGTTTTTTTCAACTCCAAGCCAGGTTTTTTTAAAATCCAGTCTGGGTTTTTTTTCAACTCCACAGTCCATTTTCTTTTCAAATCCAGTCTGGGTTTTTATTTAAAAAAAAAAAATTATTAATAAAAAAAAAAAAATTAATAAAAGTAGAGTGTGTTGCTAAAAAATAAGTGTAAAAAATAACCCCGTAAGTGGGTACTGCATTCAGATCGCTTTTCAGAGAGTATTTGACAGTCCTTTTTTAAAAAAAAAAACACTCCTCCTCCTCCTGTAGAATGTAGTATGTAGCAGAATACATTTTGGCCTAAATTTATGAAGAAATTTTAAAATTTAGAGTTTTTTATTTGGATATGTTTTATAACAAAGTAGAAAATGTTGTTTTTTTCCACACAAATTTTCTGTCTCTTTTGGTTGATATGCTGTATCGGGCTTTCACACTGGAGTGAGAGGAGCAGCTTTTTCAGGGCGCTTTGCAGGCGCTATTTTTAGCGCTATAGCACCTGCAAAGCGCCTCAGTGTGAAAGGGGTCTAATAATGTGATGAATGTATAGCCACAATTATATATAATATAATATTGTAATCAATTCCAGTGGCAGTGTCTAGGTCTGTCATTCAGCCCATTGGAATTGATTACACTAAAATATTATATATAATTAATTATGGCTAGACATATTCACTACCGAAAAATTTGTTTCATTTTAGTTTCATTTGTTTTTTTGCTTTTTGTTCATTTATTTATTTATTTATTTATTTATTTATTTATTTCAGGTACTTTATACATCAGATCATTCCTTTAGATGCGGCATTCGTTATTTTGGATAATTCGTAACTTTGGATGCATTCATATTTGTTCCGTTCCATTCATTTAGATGCGGCCATGGGCGTGGTGTGAAGGGGTGCAGGAGTCGCCATAGCAACCCCGCGTTCAACTCCAGGGGGCCCACACCTCCCTGCTATGAGCTGTCATCTTACATGCTGGATTTTTACAATCACAAAATCCTGGAAATAGAATCAACGTCCGATCCGCCCTGTGTCTCCCAGGGCCCCAGCCCAGCTCTGCAATCCAGTCCGGAGCTTCTAGTTTAGCTTCTCCCCAGACCCCCAGACCACACCCCTCCTCCGCTCTCATTGGCTGGGGAGAAGTTGTGCTGTTACCTGTTACGGAATGGAGAACTGAGTGCCATGGAACCCGGGACAGGTAAGTGTGGCTCTGTGCTGCTGTATACTGCTGATAAGTTGTGGTGACAGTGAGCCGCCTCCCTATCACAAAGACCTGTGTCTTTGTGTGTACGAGTGTGAGAGGAGGAGGAAGAAGATAGCTGGGACAGGATGGCTTTAGCTGAGGTATGACACTGCTCTGCTCAGTCATGTCACTCAGTGTACCCGCAACCTGACATGTCTGCTCATGTGGGAACACTGACAGCTGGGAACAGACACATAACCCCCCACAACACTTACAGAAATGTTGGTAAACAATCCCCTAACACCACCAAGATGTTTTTGTGTCAATTAGAGTAGTACTAGAAGATGGGGGGGGGGGGGGGGCAGGGGAATCTAGCGTTAACATCAGGGGGCATGTGTGATTACCAGGAGGAGGACACCTATCATTACCTAGAGGTGGGGGACATTTGACATTACTAAGGGGGTGCATGTGTCATTACCAGGAGGGGGGCACAGGATTGCCAACCACCTGTGTGGGGTGTCGTCAATGTTAGATTAACGACACCCCAAAACAGATTGCAAAACACAGTACGATTGCCAGAATCACATCGCATGGGTGTGAACATGCCCATCAACAAAATAAGGCCACAGGTCATCTAGCAACTGCAGGTGCGCAGTTTCAAACTGGTGTTTGGGTTCAGGGTGTGCTCACAGCGGGCTGGTGTAGGCATAGTGACCAGTGTTAATTTTGTCGACTAAAACGATGAATACTATTTTAGTCGACTAAAATACGACTAAAACTAAAACAATTGAGATGACTAAAATACAACTAAAACTAAAATGGCATTTTAGTCAAAAGACTAAAATGGGACTAAAACTAAAATGGCATTTTAGTGAAAAGACTATGACTAAAACTAAATTGAAGTTTGACTTCAAAATGAACACTGGTCTGTAGTGCATGTTTATACCTCAATACCATAAATAATAACATATGAGATGTTTCACTCCAGCAGTATATAATGAGTTTGGAAATTGTAGAGAGATGTTAACTAATTTATTAAAATTTAATTACACCCATTATATTTTAGACGGCTAAAATGAGTTTTAGTCGACTAAAATGTACTGGAGATTTAGTCGACTAAATACGACTAAAACTAAAACAATTGCAGAAGATTAAAATGGGACTAAAACTAAAATGCCATTTTAGTCCTAAGACTAAGACTAAAACTAAATTGAAATTTGCTGCCAAAATTAACACTGATAGTGACATCATGGTGTTTGACACCTTTTCTGAAATGCAAGGAGTGCTGCCCTGGGACTCAGAGTTGGAAAAGGCAAAAGGCAAAGCTTACCCTCAGTGCCCTGTACCTGGTGAGAGATTACAGAGGTCAGTGTGAATAACACAACCGCTCCAGCCAAGAGGTCACACAGTCTGTAGTGGGGTGGGGGGGGTCAGATCTCTTATGAAAGTGGGGGGGGGTAGAATACACAAAAGTAAGGGGGTCACTGATATCAATAAAGCCTTATATCAGTAACTTTAGTGTATTCACTCTGTGGTCACTGGAGTAACCCCCCCCCCCCCATCATAGAATCCAGCTTTCCCCCTTAGGCTGTATTTACACCTGAGCGTTTCAAAGTTGCAATTTTTTTCCGCATTTTTGTTCAGGTCATCAATGTAAAAAAAGCAGAAAAACACCTGTAATCTGCCCCAAAGAAGCTCATGTTTTTTTTTTAGCTTAAGGTGTTTTTCAGGTGTTTTGCTTCAGGTGACAAAACGCTCAGATGTGAACGTTTTACGAACGTTTTATTTTTATTTTTTTTCAAATTTTACTTATTTATACAGTCCAGAACAGACAAGTCCCGCAGGGTCAACATAATTAAAAGGGTAGCACATATGTTATAGACGAGAACACACCTCAGGTGGGGGTCCGTAAAATTATGAACAGTTACATCTCTGAAGGTCCTGATCTATCATACTGGCTTGGTTACCACTTACACCATACTTTAGTGCACTGTATATTCTACTCCACCATGAGATATTCTCTGCCCACACGATGGTGAGACAGATACATCTTCCCACGGGCCTCGCCTCTTCTGGCCCCTTTTTTACAATTAAATGAAAATAAAGAGAAAAAATAAAAACGTCTGTAGATTACAGATCTTAGATAAGAAAATAATTAAAAATAAAAGAGTCAGAGAGGGGGGGGGGGTGTTAAAGGTGGGGTGGAGAGGGGGGGGACCCAGGAGCATGGATCCCCGGGGTGTCCAAGGTTCAGCGTGTCAGAGCCTATATCGATACATATGTCGTCGAGCAAAGAAGTTGATGGAGGAACACCGCGAAGTTCAGGCATCTACGTCACTGTCCCTGAGGGCCTGGCCTTCATCTGAGAACACAAATAGGTTCCACAGAGATCAAGTTTTAGAGTATCTGTCTCGTTGGTGCCTGTCTGTGAGTATGAGGTCTTCCATTTTGTTTATTTCCATGACTTTTCTAAGCCACATAGCAATGGTCGGTGGGTGAGGAGATTTCCACAGGAGGGGGATGCAAGCTTTGGCAGCGTCGAGGAGATGTCGGAGTACAGATTTCTTGTACACTCTCGCCGGGATCCGCCGGGAGTGAAGGAGGAAGAAAGCCGGATCATCCGGAATGGGACGTTTTGTAAATTTTTGCATAATTTGGTGGACTGTCTCCCAAAAGCTTTTGAGCTTGGGACATGACCAAAAGATGTGTAGGATGTCCCCTCTCTCCCTCTGGCAGAAGTTGCAGGGAAGTATTTATGCAATTGAGCTGGGGTTTTATACCACCTAGACAGAATTTTATAACTGGTCTCCTGCGCTTTTGTACAGATGGAAGATTTGTGTGTGAAATGGAAGATATGAAGTCGCTGTCTCGAATTAAAGCATCAATTCAAGTCCCATTCCCATCCGGCTATACCTGGGTGCTGAAAGTCATCTGGTGGCATATTTAACAGGTTATATGTGAGCGATAGCGTGTGTGGCATGGTTCCCAAGTCAAAGCAGTATTCTTCAAAGGTCGTGAGGGGTTGGTCAGGGTCTCTAGGGAGTGGCATGGACTTTAGGAAATGGTCTAATTGGAGTGCTCTCAGAAAGTCCAATCAGAAGGGTCCTACTGGGTCCATAAGTTCAGATAGCGACACCCATCTTCTTCCCGTTTGAAAATGGGAGGCCTGAAAAAGTCCCAACCTGATTAGGGTTTGAAACAGTGCGTCGCTAATACCAGGTGCGAATTGTGGGTTGCCTAAAATAGGGGTCAGGGGCGAGTCTCTGGAGGAGAGTGTGGTCTGGTGTAAGAGTCTGGCGCAAGTTCGTATTGTGGGGCCGATGTGGGGGTGCCTCTTGACACCTGTGGGAAGCGATGTGTAGCACCACCGTGCTCTGTTCAGAGGTACACTACTTTGTGTCTGTTCCACTCTGGGCCATAGCTTAGCGTTGTGATGGCGGCACCAATCTATAAGCCTACTAAGGTTACAAACGTTTTATGAGCCGAAAATGCTCAGGTGTGAATGCAGCCTAAAGTGGTAGTAGACTTTTTTTTTGAAAATTAATATCTCCTAAACTTGCACTGATTGAGCAGCAGCCGAGACAACACAGAGACTCCCGTTCATGTAATCGCGGCTCAACCAGTGACAGCGTGCCGCTGGAGGGCTTCGTTCTAAGGTAAGTCTTTCATAATGTGCTAGAATGCAGTGTATACTAGCACATTATGCCTTCACCTTGCAGGGCTTTTTTTTGTTTTTTGTTTGAAATGCGTCCTCAGCGTTCCCCATTACAACATCAGAGTTTCCAGAATTCACATTTACAGTGCAAGGGAGAACTCTTGTGGATCCTGATATAAAAAGGGAACACTGTAGACTGTGATGTAAGGGGGAATGATGCAGACCTGAATGTTAGGGGGAACTGGGATTGTTCTGTAAGAGGGGGGAGGCTTCGGTGTTCAGAGACTCACTACATTAGAGTTTCCTTTTATTCCAGATCTCCCTAACATCAGGGACCACAGAGTTCTCCTTTACATCAGGGACCACAGAGTTCTCCTTTTACATCAGGGACCACAGAGTTCTCCTTTTACATCAGGGACCACAGAGTTCTCCTTTTACATCAGAGTCCACAGAGTTCTCCTTTTCATCAGGGACCACAGAGTTCTCCTTTTACATCAGGGACCACAGAGTTCTCCTTTTACATCAGGGACCACAGAGTTCTCCTTTTACATCAGGGACCACAGAGTTCTCCTTTTACATCAGGGACCACAGAGTTCTCCTTTTACATCAGGGTCAACAGAGTTCTCCTTTACATTAGGGTCCACAGAGTTCTCCTTTTACATCAGGGTCCACAGAGTTCTCCTTTTACATCAGGGTCCACAGAGTTCTCCTTTTACATCAGGGTCCACAGAGTTCTCCTTTTACATCAGGGTCCACAGAGTTCTCCTTTACATCAGGGTTCACAGGGATCCCCCTTACACTGTAACCCTGCAGACTCTGATGTAAGGGGGAACTCTGAGGACTCTGATGTAAGGGGGAATGCTATGGACCTCTAATGTAAGGGGGGACTCTTGGAACCCTGATGTATAGGAAAATGCTTGGGACTTTGATATAAGGAGGGACTCCAATGTGAACACAGGGTTCATTCTAACTGCTGCACTCTACATGTTGTTTTGTATGTTACTTACTCCCGACCCCTGCACTCTATACATTATGTTGTGCATTACATAGTCCTGACCCAGGTGTTCACTGTCCCAATAGTTGCTGGTTTTATTGAAGTTCTTTTTTAAAGCGTAACTACATGGCATCTGAGCTCCACAAACTAAAAACACTATTTAAAGCGGAAGAAAACCCATCCATTTATTTGTTTAAAAAAACAGTTACATTTCCAGCAGGTGCTAGGAATGTAACACTCCCATTAGTTGTGCTCTCAAACAAACTGTCAAACCATCCAATGGCTGGAGTCATAACTGTTCACAAGAGCAGCATCATGGCAGTTGTAGATTAAACAAAGGCCAAAATGTCAGCTTCCTTGACTGAAAATAATAGGCGGGTTTACTTCCACTTTGACGTGTTTACTTTAAATATTAAAAGTAAATTAATCTATCCATGTTCCATGATTCATCACTTTGAAAACCACTTCCCTAGCATATCTTTAACCGTCTCATAAATCCTGTCCTGTCTTATAATCCTAGTCAGGCTCACATTTTAAGCAAGAAACTGCCACTCACCCTAGTCAGTCCTAGTATGGATGTAGTCTATTTATCAATATTCCTATCGCACACGTTCCTGGTAAAATGGCTCATAAAATGGTGGGCGCTGCAGCGATTACCAGTTGGGTCCTGGAAGCATCAAACGTAGATCTTCCCCAGCACACCGTGGATCAGCAATAAGTTGTCCAAGAAGGTTTTAATGAAAGGAAGTCATATCACAAAGAAAGGTGCAACGTTTCGGGGCCGCGCAGGACCCCTTTGTCAGGCATGTGATAAGATGTAGTATGGATGTATACATGTAAAAGCCTCAGTCAATGCCGATCTTCGGGTCACACCCCCTGACATGTTTTGCCCCATCCAACAGGGCTTAATAACTCTTTAGCCACTTAAAATAAAATTAATATGTGGCGCTGCCCTATCCTTGTGTACCAACTCCAAATCGGGGAAATAAAAAGTCACAGCGTGCTACAAAACTATATCCTGTGTAATCTAATAACAATGCCCTGTGATGACCAAATAAGATCTACTTCAATACATAAATGATGTAACATAAATCCAAGAAAATAGTGCATCAAACTATTATAGTATGATTCCTAGTGCTCATAAATATAATAAAGTGCCCCGTGCATAGTGCAGAAATTGCAACTCCTTTTGCGACTATTATGGCATAAAAAATATTCAAAAGTGACACATTGTGCAAAATTCACAAAAAGTGCATATGTGCAACTATAGATGCGACTAAAAAACCCTGCATAAATACATAAGCAATAAAGTACATCTAAAGTGACAGTTGTGCAATAAAGTCCACAAAAACTTCTTTCATACAATGCGACTCCTGTTGCGACTATTATGACATAAATATGTATGTGGTGCTACCCTAGCCTAATATACCAACTCCAAATCTGTAGTCTCAGATGATCACAATGTGTTGAAAATTGATTCCTAATCATAAAAGTGCCATGTGCATATACAATTGTAACGGATAATCAAGTGCATTAAATAATGCCCTGTCATAACACAGTGAGGTCTACCACAAACTGTGAACTATAAATAATCATACATCAAAGTATCATGTGTTGCGATTCCTATTACTCATATATTCAAATTAATATACATAAAAAACAAAGTGTCAAGTGCGCAGTGGATTAACTGGTGCAAACAATTGCAGCTTCTAGTGCGACTGCGATATTTGTTGGGGTGTACCTGCTCAGGACTGGCCTCCCTAGTGCTCTTCCCCCTACCCCTCCTAGTTGTCACCCAGCTACCTACCTCTGGCTCCTGTGTTCCATGTCTACAACTTCCTCTTCACTGGCCCCCATCAGCACCTGCTGGGTAATGTCCAAGCTCCTTTCCAGGTTGCTGATGCTTCTTAGTGTTGCCACCTGATTCTCCAGAACCAGGATCTGGGCTTCCAGAGAAACAACTCGCTCACATCTCACACAGCAGTATTTGCCCTCGATTGGTCCATCAAGGAACGCATACATGGAGCAAGATGTGCACCGAATGGCAATTTTACCCTCTATTCTAGTGGGGATAGTAAGAAAGACTTACTATTGGTATCCTGCACTACCAGATACTAAGTTACTCCCAGGTACGAAGTTACTCCCAGGTACGAAGTTACTCCCAGGTGTTAAGTTAAATTACTCCCAAGTATTAAAGTACTCCCAGGTGTTAGGGTACTCCCAAGTATTAAGTTACTCCCAAGTATTAAAATACTCCCAGGTATTAAGTTCCTCCCAGGTATTACGTTCCTCCCAGGTATTAAGGTACTCCCAGGTATTAAGTGTAATGGAAATTTGTAAGTTCTGTATACAATTGTATCTATTTTGTATGTGTTGCACACTGCCCTCACTGTGCACATGGCACTAATAATGTTTTCAGTACAAGTTTACATTCTTTTGAGTCCTGATTAGAATTAGCCTGCCTAGGTAACGCCCTTTGTTACTATAAACGTACAATTGTAATATTAATGTGATACCTACTTAATCATGTGTATAAAAACCTTCAATTGCGTCATAATAAAGCAGAACAGTTATTTGGAAAGATGCTGAGCGTATCTTTTGTGTCTGTTCCCTACTGCAGTAGTTACTATTAATTTGGAACCACTAATCAATATGAAGATAGGAGTTGCCCATCTATAAAATGTCCTGGTCAGGTGGCGAGCTTTGCCTGGGAGGGGCTTTACAGGTGACCCTGAGAATCCGAAACAAAGAGTTTGAGACGATCTGGGAATTTCTAATAATCAGCCGGCTGAGGTAAGCCTTTTGCTTACATCTGAGTTATCAGACTTCCTTGATCAGTAAGGCCTTTTTGGGACAAAGGGTACCTATTTTTACTCTCCTTAATCGAACTGTATAGAATAATGGTTAAAGTGGACAAGGATCCACAATGGGTAACTGGGTTACCAAAGTCCACAGGGACTAAGAATCATTCAGAGTAAACAGCTAGAGAAACAGCTATTTATGTGAGCAGGATGGATCAAGGGTAACAATTAACACTAGACAGAAAGGGACATTTTCATGTTAAGTTGTGGGATGAATTTGGGGTCAGGCACTACAACTAGTAAAGTCAAGAAAGCAGAAGTTAAGCAGGGAAATAAAAAGAGTTAAAAGAAAGTGAGAGAATGATATGCATGTGTTGTGTACAAATGGGAGAAAATGTAAGCGATTAGCGATTTTAGAGAGATATTCGTGTATGTGTGTGAATGCTGGAACATTTAGTTCTATCTCTTGTGTGTGTCATGTATGCAGATGTGACCCCTCCTTTGCACTCTCCTGAAAGAATGTGGCTGGGATGAGAGGTCAGTGATAAGCTGGAAGGACACCATGCCAATTTCACACAAAAAAAACAAAACATTTATAACAAAAAGTGCCGGGTTAACGAATCTAATGATAAACAATGTGATCACAATTATTTTGAATCTGTTTTCCAAACATGGTAAAATGAAGGTTACATTTAACTGTGTATTACACAAATTGAATATCCTTTGATAGTGGAAACAGTGCATTTAAAAAAGGGAAATTAAGTAAAATTAAGTAATATGTCCCCCTTTAAGGAAATTTATCTGTGGATATATTAGTGTGTTATATTGAAATTATCATTTGAGTATTAATTTCTAATATGAGTTTAACAATTTTATTAATAATATAGATATATTGAAAATGGTTTAGACAACCTTTGGTTGGAAATGAAATCCAGGTTAATGGGGAAATTTGTAATGAATGGGATTAGTTTAGATTAAGATAACAATTTTGTAATTTTACATTTATACAATAAGCCCTTATTGAAAAAAAAAAAAAGATTAAGATGAGGTTGTTATTTGGAATACAGCTGCCATAATATTTAACAAAGCCAAGATGGATGGGATACATAAGAAGTTTTTCTACAAAAATTAAATCTTAACGTCTGATAATAACTTGATGTGCGGTCCATGATGTCAGAGTAATAATAAATCAAATTTAAATATAACAGACCCATCACATCAAGCCCACGCACCCTGTTAGGATAGATGCCATCTGTAGGCAGTTGTTTTATAGTTTTTGATGTGGCTGAGTGCTTTCTGGTCCATCATACAGATTGTTGGTCCTTTTGTTTTTATTTATTTTTTATTTTTGAAATCCAAACAGAATGTGTGGGTTGTGAAATGATGTGCCCCTTTTCCTTGTAAGTGCAGTGGTATAAGCAGAAGAATATTTTGGATTTATTGGACATCTCTGCATGACCACAGGGTATTGTTATCATTTATTATAATATTGCCAGGAAAAACTTGTCTTTTTGAAACATGAAACTGGAGTTCTTACACAAACAAACAGCATGATAGAAAACAAGCCATTGTAATATATTTATGCAAGCTGGACCCAGCAATGAAGGGTTCACCCCAATATATCAGAGCTATAGCTTTATGCAAAGGTGCTATTAGACAAAGTTACAGACATTATTTTGGTCAAATATTTAATTTTTAATGGTCCCACATTCTGCGCAGCAAATATACAGCTAAGTGTTTGTCTAATGAAAGGTTCATTAGACAAGCTGGGTTGAGCCTCTCCCAGTGCAAAGTCCCAGCACTCAGGCTGCTAACATGCGCTATATAGTCTGGGAGCCCCTTCTGTGGGTCTTATTGGGGCCTCTGCAGTGTTTCCTCTTTAGCAGGGATGAGCTTCGCGTTCGAGTCAAACTCATGTTCGACTCGAACATCATCCGTTCGGTCGTTCACCGAATTGCCAAATTCGAGTGATACGTCACGGCCCATAATTCACTGCGGCATCGCAGTGCATTGCTGGCTGATGATTGGCCAAGCATGCACTATGACCCGCATGCTTGGCCAATCACAGCGCCATCTGTACAAAGAGCTGTAATTGGCCAAAGCCAGGGTGGCTTTGGCCAATTATGGCTCAGGGGGTTTAGTACACGCCCCACACTATATAAGGCCGCCTGCACGTCGGCCCTGTGTAGTGTGTTCCGGCATTGAGAGACAGAGACAGAGAGACAGTGTCATTTGATTTAAGTTAGACAGATTAGGCAGGACAGTCAGTCAGTTAGCTGCACTTACAGTGTATTGTGTATATATATATATATATATATATATATATATATATATATATATATATATATATATATATATATATATATATATATATATATATATATATATATATATAGGTGTTGTATGTATATAAATGTATATATATATATACACACACATATATATATATATATATATATATATATATATATATATATATATATATATATATATATATACTGTATTCAGTTTAGCTAGATCCGTTCCTGTTATCTTCCTACTGACAGGCAGGCAGGTGTTGTTACAGTATTTACAGCTACCTGAAGAAAATTAATTGCTGGTGTTCTTCTGATCCTATTAGTAGCAAAGTCAGGCAGCTACAGTATTTACAGTGCACAGTGTTCAGCTAAAGCTACAAGTTAGTGTAGTGCGACCTCTGCACAGTGTTCAGCTAAAGCTACAAGTTAGTGTAGTGCGACCTCTGCACAGTGTTTAGCTAAAGCTACAAGTTAGTGTAGTGCGACCTCTGCAGTGTTCAGCTAAAGCTACAAGTTAGTGTAGTGCGACCTCTGCACAGTGTTCAGCTAAAGCTACAAGTTAGTGTAGTGCGACCTCTGCACAGTGTTCAGCTAAAGCTACAAGTTAGTGTAGTGCGACCTCTGCACAGTGCTCAGCTAAAGCTACAAGTTAGTGTAGTGCGACCTCTGCACAGTGTTCAGCTAAAGCTACCTGTAGAAGATTGGTGGTGTTTTTCTGATCCTATCACTACCACAGGCAGCTACATTATTTACACGTTAGTGTAGTGCGACCTCAGCACAGTTTTCAGCTAAAGCTACAAGTTAGTGTAGTGCGACCTCTGCACTGTGTTCAGCTAAAGCTACCTGTAGAAGATTGGTGGTGTTCTCATACTAATAATACTACAGGCAGGCAGTTGATTTTGCTAGCTGCAGTATCAGTATATATATATACTCATATGCTAAGGGTACTTTGTCTGGCAAAGCAGCTGCCAACCCGGCCTCTTCCCTCGGCTCAATGGAATCAGTCACTCCATCCCTAGCCCCACCATGTCCTCCTGAGGAGTCCCCCGAATTGTTTGACCACAGTGTTGGGTACATGCTCCAGGAGGATGCCCAGCGTTTTGAAGGCTCCGATGATGGTACTCAGCTAGAGGAAGGCAGTAACGTGAGCCCAGACAGAGGAGGTGCCCAAGAAGGACAGCAATCTGGCAGTCATGTTGCCCCTGCTGCAGCATACTGCCAGGTTTGCTCCAGTGATGAGGAGGGAGGGGATGATGAGGTCACTGACTCCATGTGGGTGCCTGAAAGGAGAGAGGAGGAGGAGGAGGCACATCACCAACGAGGCAGGATGCCCTCCAGGGGCCAGCTTAAGGGCAGCACACTGACTGCATCACACCGCAAAGCTCCGCATGTGCAGGGTGCTGCTGTCTCTGCTCCTTATTCTAAAAGTTCTTTGGTGTGGGCCTTTTTTGAGACGAGTGCATCAGATCGCACCGCTGCTATTTGCAACATATGTCTCAAGCGTATCTCGCGTGGCCAAAACATCTCCCGCTTGGGCACCACATGCTTGACCGGACATATGTTGACCTGCCATGCAGTTCATTGGCAAGCGTACCTAAAAGACCCACACCAAAGAACAAAGAGGACCTCTCCTTGCTCCTCATCAGCTGAGATCTCCAACCCCACTATACCTTCAGTCCTCTCTGAGACCTGCACTGAGAGGAATGAAGGTGTAGAATTAGGTGTGTCACAGCCAAGTACTTGTGGGCAATCTGCTATCGGTACACCGACATCAGATTGTACCAGGCAAATTTCCCTTCCCCAGCTGCTGCACCACCGAAAGAAGTTCACTCCCAGCCATCCACATGCCCAGCCGTTGAATGCTAGCTTGGCAAAATTGCTAGCACTTCAACTGCTACCTTTTCAGTTGGTAGACTCTGCCCCCTTCCGTGAGTTTGTGGAATGTGCGATTCCTCAGTGGCAGGTACCCAAACGCCACTTTTTTTAACAAAAGGCGATTCCGGCTCTCTACCGGCATGTGGAAGGCAATGCCCATACCTCGCTGGACAGGGCGGTCAGCGGTAAGGTGCATATTACTTCTGACTCATGGTTCAGCAGGCATGGACAGGCACGTTACCTAAGTTTCACGGTGCATTGGGTGACTCTGCTGGCAGCTGGGAAGGATGCAGGACAAGGTGCAGTAGTGTTGGAGGTTGTTCCGCCACCACGCCTCCAAAATGCCACTACTGGTGATTCTGACACACCTCTCTCCTCCACCCCCTCCTCTTCTTCTTCCTCCATGGCCTCTTCCTGTGCTTTGTCCTCGGAACCAGCGGTGCTCCGTAGGCGTTCAAGGGGCTACGCAACTACGCAGGCCAAAAGATGCCATGTGGTGCTTGAGCTGGTGTGCTTGGGGGACAGGAGCCACACTGGGGCAGAGGTTCCGTTAGCTCTGCAGAGGCAGGTTCAGAGGTGGTTGACGCCATGCCAACTTAAGGCAGGAATGGTGGTTTGTGACAATGGCACCAACCTCCTCTCCGCCCTCCGACAGGGACAAATGGCCCATGTGCCCTGTTTGGCTCGCGTCCTTAACTTGGTGGTGCAGCGGTGGCTTACAGGATGTCCTGAGGCAGGCCAGGAAAGTCTGTGTGCATTTCCGCCGGTCATATAATGCCAGTGCTCGGCTGGCTGACCTCCAAAAGGAATTTAACCTGCCCAAGAACTGCCTAATCTGTTACATGCCCACCAGGTGGATCTCAACCTTGGCAATGCTGCAGCGGCTGCACACGCAGCAGAGGGCCATCAATGAGTACCTGTTTGACTATGGCAGCAGGACAGGGTCAGGGGAGCTTGTTTTTTTTTCCCCACTCCAGTGGGCCATGATCAGGGATGCATGCACTGTCCTATCACCATTTGAGGAGGCCACGAGGATGGTGAGCAATGACAGTGTATGCATCAGTGACACTGTCCCCCTTGTCCACCTGTTGGAGCACACGCTGCGTGGAATAATGGACAGGGCACTTGAAGCAGAACAGAGGCAGGAAGAGGAGGACTTCCTTAGCTCTCAAGGCCCCCTTTATCCAGACAGTGTTCCTGCGTGCCCGCCGATCACAAAGAAAGAGGACGAGGAGGAGGAGGAAGAGGAGGATTATGTCAGCATGGAGGTGGAGCCTGGCACTCAGCATCCAACTTAAAAATGACTACTTGCAAACGAAAGGAGACAACAGGAAGTGAGATGAAATCTACCCCTAGGAAGGGAAATTCTCTCCTGTAAGAGTTAGTTAGTCCAGCAGTAGTCTTTAAGGGTTCATTTACAGTCCCAAGAAACCCATGGACTTGTACGTGGCTGGGAGGAGGTGGCTGCGGATCATGTCGTCCTTAGTGACCCAGAGGACTCCGGACCGAATGCCTCAGCAAACCTACGCTGCATGGCCTCCTTGATCCTGAAAAGCCTGCGGAAGGGTCCTCGTATTCATGGTATCAAGGAGAGGGATCAGTACTGGCTGGCAACCCTCCTTGATCCACGTTACAAGGGTAAGATTGTGGACCTTATCTTGCCGTCGCAGAGAGAGCAGAGGATGAAACATCTTCGGGAGGCCTTGCAGAAAGGTCTGTGCAACGCGTTCCCAGAGACTGGGAGGTTACAAACTCCTGTTCCTGGACAACGTGTTGCTGAGTCTTTGGTCAGTCAAAGAAGGAGCGGTGGAGAAGGTGGCCGTCTGACCGATGCGTTCAGACAATTTTTTAGTCCGCAGCCCCAAGGTATGATCGGTTCCAGCAACCATCGCCAGTGTCTGTTTTACATGGTGAAGGAATACCTAGGAGCAAGAGCTGACTTGGACACCTTTCCCACCGAAAATCCTCTGGGTTACTGGGTCTTGAGGATGGATCACTGACCAGAGCTTGCACAGTATGCAATTGAGCTACTGGCCTGTCCTGCATCCAGCGTTCTTTCAGGAAAGCACATTCAGTGCTGCTGGAGGTTTTGTAACCGATCACAGGGTGCGCCTGTCCAGCGACTCGGTCGATCGACTGACCTTCATAAAAATGAATCAGTCTTGGATCACCACCAGCTACCAAGCATCTGATGCTGATGTAACCGAATAATTTTTTTCTGAAATGTCAGATCCCTTCAAGACTGACTATGCTGATGCTGAGTGACTATCCTGTTATGCTGAGTGACTATCCTCTTCCTCTTCAATGATCATGCTGATAGCTTGTAAGAATATTTTTGGTTCTGGGCGCCGCCACCAGTGCCTAAGGCCCAATTTTTCAGCCCCTGTTTAACAGGGGCGTGTAATTACAATTTTTGATGCAATACTTTTCAGCAGGGCTCATTCCTGCGCTCCAACTAGAGTATCTGTGAGGGGTTGCAGTGTTGTGGCACCAGCACCAGTGCCTAAGGGTCAATTTTTCAGCCCCTGTTTAGCAGGGGCGTGTAATTACAATTTTTGATGCAATATTTTACAGGAGGGCTCATTCCTGCGCTCCAACTAGAGTATCTGTGAGGGGTTGCAGTGTTGTGGCACCAGTGCCTAAGGCCCAATTTTTCTGCCCCTGTTCAACAGGGACATGTAATTACAATTCTTGATCTAATATCTCACAGCAGGGCCCGTTTCTGAGCCCACCAAGAGTAACTGTGAGGACTTACAGTGTTGTGGCAACACCACCACCACCACCAAAGGCCCAATTTTTATGCCCCTGTTCAACAGGTGCATGTAATTACAATTCTTGATCTAATATTTCACAGCGGGGCCCGTTTCTGCACCCACCAAGAGTAATTGTGAGGGCTTACAGTGTTGTGGCAACACCAACACCTAAGGCCCCAATTTCTGCAGAGTATATAGGGCAGGCCCCTACTTTCAAACATCCAACTTACAAACGACCCCTACTTGCAAACGAAAGGAGACAACAGGAAGTGAGATGAAATCTACCCCTAGGACGGGAAATTCTCTCCTGTAAGAGTTATTATGGGAAAAACGTGTCTCCTTTCCACTGATACTTTATCACCAATCCTTGTTTCACTAAAAACCCCAAATTGTCAAAAAACATTTGTCATTGGGACAGAAAGTGAGGTCAAATCTTCTGAAGAGGTGACAGACAGCAAAACAAATGTCACAGGGGTGATAACTCTTCCCTATGTTTTCCAAAAAGCTTAAAAATCGATTTTTTGGCTGGAGCTACACTTTAAAAATGTACCAGTTCAAAATTACAAACAGATTCTACTTAACAACAAACCTACAGTCCCTGTCTTGTTTGCACCGCCTGTATACTGCTGTTCAGAGGGCCTGGGGCCCCACTCCTTTCCTTTTTTTAATTTGGGTGCGGGGTTCCCCTTAATATCCATACAAGACCCAAAGGGCCTGGTAATGGACTGGGGGGGGGGGTACCCATGCCATTTGTCTCACTGATTTTCATCCATATTACCGGGACCGGACATTACATTAAAGCCGTAAGCAGTTTTAAATGACTTTTATTCCTTTAAAAATGTCATTTTGTGCAGGGACTGTTCTAAGCACGGGAAACACGTGCCACTTTACAGGCATACTATAGATCCCCCCAGGTACGATATTTAAAGGAATATTTCACTTTTTTTCACTTTAAGCATCATTAAAATCACTGCTCCCGTAAAACGTCCGTTTTTAAAACTTTTTTTTGCATTGATACATGTTCCCTGGGGCAGGACCCGGGTCCCCAAACCCTTTTTAGGACAATACCATGCAAATTAGCCTTTAAAATAAGCACTTTTGATTTTGAACGTTCGAGTCCCATAGACTTCAATGGGGTTCTAACATTCATGCAAATTTTCGGTCCGTTCGCGGGTTCTGGTGCAAACTGAACCGGGGGGGGGTGTTCGGCTCATCCCTACTCTTTAGGAACAAAATCTTTAAAATTGGTAACAACTGCAGCGCTTGTGGAATATGGGCGGGCTAATCTTTATCTCTCTCTTAGCCCCTTGTGCCATACAGGGTCGCCTGTATCTTTTACCCATGTCTCCCTCTTTTGTCTTTCATTACCTTTCCCATTCCTTGCTGTCCTCTGCAGGTATGTATGTATGTATGTAGATGTGATATGGGTGTGTGTATATGTATATACACATTAAAAAAAAAACAGTATGTGGATGTGTGGGTGTGTATGTAAATACATGTATGTATTGTAGGGGATCAGAGGGGTGAAAGGCCAGTTCAGACAGTTCAGTAAAATAAAAATTGCTTTATTCAGCAAAACGAACAGAAGAAAACGACAGGCTTGTCTTGTCACACAGGTGCACAGATAGGAAAAGTTCAGTCTCTTTACCCAACAGGCTGATATATAGACAAAGTACACGGCTCTAGCAGAGCTACAGTCTCTGGTATGGTTTTGCTCACCCCAGCAATGGATCCTCTCACACAGCTTTCTCTCCAAACACACTCTCCTCCATCTTCAGCTCTGCTGACAGTAAGCAGGGCTGAAGAAGGTGTCCACAGATCAAGAGTCAGTTACTTCTAAAGACCCTTTATACATTATAAAGACCCTCAACAACTAGGTTGGGGACCACCGTATCGGTAAGTTTTCAGGAAAAAGAGTGCCCTCTCATGCGGATTGGCTTTGATTTGCTTCAGCCCCGCATGGCCACGCTCTCAAAAGGGCTGGGCCAAGGCAAGGTGGACTTTCTTCAGAGGAGCATAGCCCAGATGGCGCTCCCACTCAGGAGAAGAACTCCAAGGAAGACGTCTTTTCTCCTCTTCCCCAGAGCCAGCGCCCCAGCAAGCGAGTCCTGCAGGGCCTGTGGCGCAGTATCTATGCCCAGGAGGCTGGTGAGTAGACACTGCCTAGAGGAGTATGCAGCTAACAGGTAATGCCAAATGTCTTTATTATTGATAAGAATGGCACAAGATTCTGTTTTGAACTCGCCTTAATTACCTGAAGCAACTGTTACACTTGTATTGGAAACTGTTGGAGTCTGTTGCCATAGGAGACCGCGTTCTTGTCCGTGCAGATGTGGCATCTTGCTGGATGCGTTTCCCTGCATGGCTGTCCTCCTGTAGAAGTCTGGGAGTCTGCTGGGTTGGCGTTGCACAGACACATTTGGGTGCCCCAAGGAGAGTAGTAATGTAACGCACAGAGCGCTCTAGTGGGTTTGGCCAAATTGCCCTTGCTGACATCATCACCCTTCAGTGAGGCTAAACAGCCGCCTACAGCGGCAACAGTTTTGTATATGACTATCTGTTACTTGGGGAGCCACAGCCTGGTCTGGGTAATATGTCCGGGTCTCAGGTGGACTGAAATCCTGACACATGATTCAAAACCTGAACTGTCCGGGTGAATCCTGGACAGGTGGCACACCCTAAGTGTCTGGCGCCCATGAATCTACCTTGCAGAGGCTGCCTGCTGGCTAAGTGGGTGGCAATTCTGTCTAGCAGCACTGGGGTTGCTGGTCCAATTCCCCAACATGCTAATGCTTGTGTTGAAGTTTATATCTTCTCCCTGTGTGGGTTTCTCACCACAATCCAAAGACATGCACTACACCTACAGACATGCCTTATGACCCACTCTATGTGGAGGGATGTTGACAACTCATGCATCTGGAGGTTCTCATTGGACTGAAGGGGTCCTGGGTCCTTGCTACATATATTACAGATGCAGCAGTCTGCTACTCAAAATATGGAGGCTGACCAGGAAGTCCCCCCTAGTTGCTTGTATAGCCACTGAAAGAGTACCCTGGCACCTTGGCGGCTAGGGAGGCCAAATGATTGAGACCCTGGGCTGCGTATTGCTTCCTAGAAACAAGAGTGGGGAAGAATTAAGGGGGTTTGAGAAATGCTCGTATAAACAGGATGTCGAAACTGTATACTCTGAACAAGCTAATGGTCAACCTGCTCCTACATACTGTAGCATCTGCAGATGCCGGCAGACCAGAAATAATCAGCCCATGTACTGGGTGAGTCTAATGGGAATGGTTTAATAATTATCAACCAGCTGCTGCACCTGCAGGACTCTGAGGAGAGTGGCAGGGTCTGCATCCCTTTAGACATGATTTCCTATTGGAAGTATCTTGCCAAAAATTACATTTTTGTAGCAGTGGATGCCAAGGGTCTGGCTTGTTTCTTGGTGCAGACTTCTGGGGGGATCAGTGAGCCAGTCACACAAGTGCATGCCCAGACTCTTAAGGTAAGACCTAGAAGGCACGCTTCACGGGTGTCTGGACGGCATGTTGTACAGAGTCTTGGATGAAGGTATCAGACACTCATGGTCACTTCGGGAGATTCCTCACTGCTCCTCTCTTCCACGAAGCTGCCAAGTCCGCCACAACAGCGGGTGGGCTGCTACATTGCTTACAGACACCTCAGACTCAAGAAGGTTTGCAAGTTTTCTACCCAATCCTGTTTGGCGTTCGCAGGAGTTGTTGGTTAGTGTCCAGTTGCAGATCGGAAGAGGTTGAACCCTGTAGGGCCCTCTTTGAGCTCTTTAAGACGGAGTCCATTAAACAGTATAACCACATGGCTGGAGGCTGTTGCTGGATTGTCAGGATGCCTATCCTATCCTCACACCTTAGAGGGAAAGCAAAGCCAACTTTCTCCATCCCAATGGTTGGTGTACGCGGGGGTGCTCTGCTAGTTCCTCTGTTTTATTTCCATCAGAGGAAGTGGTGACGGTCAGGAACAGATTTTTGAGGACGAATACTTCTGCCTGTTTGATGGCTTCTCAGTGCCTCAGTCATCTGGGCACAACGTCATCACGCATATAGATGATTCCTGGGGTGCATGGGCACTTGCGCGAATTTCATCTAGAATTCTTAGTGCAAGGGAGGAAACAGGATACAGTTAATAAGTGTTACTCAATATGAGTATGGTCCACGGTGATGGAAAGACCTTGAGGAAGTCTCAGTCCGTTAGGACCCTTTAGACTGGAGAATTGCTACGAATCATGTCTGCAAGTGCAAGACAGCCGGGAAGATGCACTGCGAGGGACTTTCGGTCAAGGCAAACAGCTTCCCAGCCAAGGAGGGTAATCTTGAACGTGCTGGGGGTTCAAACAGCCCTTTTAGCACTTTGGCCCTACTACACAGAGTCAAGGAGGACCAATCTCCTTGCAGTTTAGCAACAGGGCAGCAGTCACCTATATTCAGCTCCAGGATGAAAACTCGCAGCAATATGCTTTTAGGAGAGGTGAAACCCATAATGCCTGGGTGGAAGATCACCAGCAAAATTTCGGAAGCAGTTTACCTCCCAGCGGATTTTTCTTTTGAACAAGTACAAGCTTCCCAGAGCACAATGAGTGGGTCTACGTCCCAGGTCTTCTCTGAGCTGGTCCATAGGTGGGGCCTACCACAAACAGACCTCCTTGTTTCCCACAGTAATCACAAACTTTGGTCTGATTTTGTTTCTGTACCCCAAGGCGCAAGGGCCAGATGCTCTGGTCTCTCCCTGGGACTGCAATCTAACCTATATATTTTTCCCCAACATTTCCCGTAAATGAGATTCCTCTTGAGGCTGTCAAGGAAGAACATAGTTGTCATAGCCAGTCCTCCATATTGACCAGGAGGCCCTCGGTTTTCCCTGGCCGGTTATTTCAGGGTACAGAAGACATTTCCCCTCCATAGCATAAGCAGACTGGGGCTGCATGCAGGGGCACTAAAGAGGGAGGATGAGCAACTCCGGTTGCTCCAGTTTCACTCCAGAGTGATCTCTACTTTGTTGCGTGCAAGAAGACATTCTACTTACAACATCTAGACCTAATTCTGGAACAAGTTTGCTTTTTCTTGGTAGGGCGAGACATTGATCCTATTGTCCTTCCAGTCTCAGCTGTTCTATACTTCCTCCAGGCCTTAGCCCAGACTCGTGAGCTATGTGAGGATAGGCTATCTCAGCAGTAACACGTTTAAATGAGCCAATAATCTTTCAGTTTGCACAACTTTTGAGTGTAGTCGTGAGGAGTCGGTCACCAAGAAAGAAAGATCTATTGGAGTTGCTGGATCTCATATCAGTTTGTTTCGATGGAGCAATGTTCGGTTCAGGCCATCACTTACAAGGCAGTATCAATTACAAGAACTTTAAACAGAAAGTTATCAGAGAATCAGAGATTCAAGTTCTTGGAGCTTCAAAGTAAAAAAAAAAAAATAAAAAAAATAAAAATTATATATATATATATATATATATATATATATATATATATATATATATATATATATATTTTGACTCGGTTAAATTGATGATAGGCAACTCCTATCCTCATATTGATTAGTGGTTCCAAATTATTAATAACTACTGCAGTAGGGAACAGACACAAAAGATACGCTCAGCATCTTTCCAAATAACTGTTCTGCTTTATTATGACGCAATTGAAGGTTTTTTATGCACATGATTACGTAGGTATCACATTAATATTACAATTGTACATTTATGGTAACAAGGGGCGTTACATAGGCAGACTAATTCTAATCAGGACTCGAAAGAATGTAAACATTTACTGAAAACATTATTAGTGCTGTGTGCACTGTGAGGGCAGTGTGCAATACATACAAAATACAATACAATTATTTACAGAACTTACAAATTTCCATTACAGTCTCCCCTCTTTTGGTCAATATTTTGATCACTATCTATACCTGCTATCACCTTTAACCTGGAACCTCCACACTCTTAGGTGGAGGTAGTCCTGGCCAAAGAGACAAAAAAAACTCCATTGTGGAGAAAATAATAGCTGAGCAACTTTTTCATTACAAAATGACTTTTCATTGTGAAAAACAAATGATTGATAAGACATATTTACAGAGTACTGGCTGTATACTCCTGTGGCTAGAATGGCCTTCTAGCTGAATTGTGGGCATGCTGACTTATCAGCATATGTAAACACAGACAATTCTACATAAAATGGAAGACGTACAAGAGACAAATATGACTTCAACATGGCTAAACTACTTTTCAAATATATATATCCCTTACAATTAAAGTAATTGAATCAAAAAGTACCCTAGACTATGATCACAAGAGGGAAACAAATCAAACACAGAGATTTCTTTAATTTAGTAATTTTTGCAGTGTCTGGTGTGGATCCAGGTGACTTTTCCTTCAAGTTTTGCACAACTTGTGCATGAAATTAGATGCTGTATTGAGTCTCCAAACATTTCCTTATATATAAATGTCTCTTAACAATCCACAAGTCACCTGGCTTTAGTTTTAGATCCTTCCAAACTTTTAGGATCTGGAATTGGGGAGAAAACACATAAATGAGTTTGTCAAAAACCTTAAAAGATCAGCAACATTCTCTGTGAGATCCGAATGGAGGACTTCAGCTGCTGAGACAAAATATAAGCAAGTGAGTAACACACTCCCAAACCAAATCCCATAGGGAGAGAGTCCAACATCCCCCTTAGGGGCTTCATAAAATATAAGAAAACATTCAGGCAAAAGTTTTCTAGTTTCTTACTCTACTTTGTCCGCTACATTGTAGACAGTAGGGGGTGTAAAAATAAAACCTCAAAACTTCTAGTAAGGACTCTCCTATAAAAATGATTTCCTCTGTTACCCTCTGTACTTTCTGGCACTCTGCACTTACAAACTACTTCTGATAACACTTTTTACTGTGGCCTTTGCAGTAGCATTTGCCGCTGGACATCCAGAAAACATGTCCATACAGACAAAATGCATACTCTTAAGATCCTGGCTTGGGCATCTGAATATATCCTTTTTGTAATATCTGGAAGGGATGTTCAGCTTTTGGTAACACCTTTGGTAACAGGTAAAACAAGAAGTGGTATGTTATAAAAACAACTGTGGTGAACCCTGACTCTATCCCACGCTCATTTACTAAGGCAGCCATAACTGCTTGTAACTGATGACACGGTCCATGTGTCAAGCTGGAGGGAAAAGAGTGGCTGGCAGACATAAATGATCACCTTTTCCAAAGTCCTGTTTCATAAGAAGTTGCTCCCTGTGGACCACTTGTTCTTCTCGTTCTGGGGTCCTTAAAGTTGAATTATTAATCCCAGCTATACTGGGCCAGAACTAGGGTGGAATCTGTGAGTTGCACAGACTCATCAAGTGTCTGGGGCTGTAAATGCAGTATCTTTAGTCGCCTGGTCTGCTTCCATGTGTGAAAGTTAATATGGCTACCTCTGCAAGAACTTGGAAGGCTGAAAACAGCCAATCAAATTAACTTGGCATGCTTGATTGGTTTACCTGCGGAAGTAAAAACAAACTTCTGGCCCTTTAAATGGAACCAAAAGCTCTCTATATCTCGACTATCTATATAAATATACACTCTTTTTATAGCTCACAGGCTTTGCTAAAACATGGAGCTCTGCTTCTTGAGCTGGGCAAAAAAAGATCCAATGACTTTGAATACAGAGTATCCTTCTGGGTGATAAACTGCATACTCAAATCTACAAAAAAAATAATATCTGGGTCTTCAGGGAGTGTGTCCTGCACTGGGCTCACAGCAGCTGATTCCTACACCATCAATTTAACATATGTGTCTTCCTTTGTCTCCAGCCTCCTACAATAGAGGCAATAAGGTGGCTGGATTCAAATGTACGCATTTTTCATTGTTAGATTTGTACATAAACAAACTCATATTTTAAACCTTTCATTAGACAAACATTTAGTTAGCTGTATATTTTTTGCACAGAATGTCGGACCATTAAAAATTAAATGTTTGACCAAAACAATATCTAACTTTGTCTAATAGAACCTTTGCATAAAAGCTGCAGCTCTGATATATCGGGATGAACCCTTCATTACTGGGTCCAGTTTGCATAAATATATTACAATGGCTTGTTTTCTATCACGCTGTTTGTGTAAGAACTTCAGTTTCATGTTTCAAAAGACACATTTTTCCTGGCAATATTATAATAAATGATAACAATACCCTGCGGTCATGGAGAGATGCCCATAAATCCAAAATATTCTTCTGCTTATACCACTGCACTTACAAGGAAAAGGGGCACATCATTTCACAATCCACACATTCTGCTTTGGATTTCAAAAATAAAAATAAATAAAAACAAAAGGACCAACAATCTGTATGATGGACCAGAAAGCATCAAAAACTAAAAAACAACTGGCTGCAGGTGGCATCTATCTTAACAGGGTGTGTGGACTTGATGTGATGGGTCTGTTATATTTAAATTTTATTTATTATTACTCTCACATCATGGACCGCACATCAAGTTATAATCAAAAACCTTAAAATTTTATTTTTGTAGAAAAACTTCTTATGTATCTCATCCATCTTGGCTTTGTTAAATATTATGGCAGCTGTATTCCAAATAACAACCTCATCTAATCTTTTTTTCTCTCAATAAGGGCTTATTGTATAAATGTAAAATTACAAAATTGTTATCTTAATCTAAACTAAACCCATTTTTACAAATTTCCCCAATAACCTGGATTTCATTTCCAACCAAAGGTTGTCTAAACCAGTTTCAATATATTTACATTATTAATAAAATTGTTAAACTCATATTAGAAATGAATACTCATTATTACTTAATTTTACTTCATTTCCCTTTTTTTTAAATGCACTTTCCACTATCAAATGATATTCAATTTGTGTAATACACGGTTAAATGTAACCTTCATTTTACCATGCCTGGAAAACAGATTAAAAAAATTGTGATCACATTGTTTACCATTAGATTCGTTAACCCAGCACATTTTGTTATAAATGTTTTGTCTAAAAAAAAACTGGAACTGGCATAGTGTCCTCCCAGCTTATCACTGACCTCTCATCCCAGCCACATTCGTTCATGAGAGCTCAAAGGAGGGGGTCACATCTGTATACATGACACACACAAGGGATAGAACTAAAGGTCCCAGCATTCGCACACACATACTCCAATATCTCGCTTACATTTTTTTCCCATTTGTACACAACACATGCATATCATTCTCTCACTTTCTTTTAACTCTTTAATATTTCCCTGCCTTAAATTCTGCATTCCTTATTTTGTTCAGATATCTTTTATATCTAGCTTCTATGATCAGACGGGCAGCCACAGTGCTCATCCCATCTTCCTTCTCTGACAACATATAAAGTATTCTGTTTTAACTCTCATTTCTCTGTTTCTGACTCTAATAGTTGTAGTGCCTGACCCCAAATTCATCCCACAACTTAACATGAAAATGTCCCTTTCTGTCTAGTGTTATTGTCACCCTTGATCCATCCTGCTCACATAGATAGCTGTTTCTCTAGCTGTTTACTCTGCATGATTCTTATTCCCTGTGTACTTTGGTAACCCAGTTACCCATTGTGGATCCCTGTCCACTTTTACCATTAATCTAGGGGCTCAGTATAGGTGGAACCGCACCTTTGGTTCATATATAGCGCTCCTCTTGCACTGGGCATTTTTGAGGGTCTCTTACCCTTCATTCCCTTACTTAATTCAATGCCCATAATGACTGGCCAGTCTTCTCTACATGTGCCTATACCCTCTTGCCTCTAAACTACTTTATCTAGCAGATGTACTACATATACCTGTGAATAGCACTATTCTTCCCTTTCTTATCTATAACACTCTGATGGACAATAGACAGGGACAACATAACATATAACCACCAATCAATACAGTTCGATTAAGGGGAGTAAAATAGGAACCCTTTGTCCTGAAAATGCCTTACCAATCAAGGAAGTCTGATAACTCAAATGTAAGCAAAAGGCTTACCTCAGCCGGCTGATTATCAGAAATTCCCGGATCGTCTCAAGCTCCTCGTTTCAGATAGTCAGGGTCACCTGGCATCCCCTCCTAAGGCAAAGCTCGCCATGCTGACTCGGTTAAATTGATGATAGGCAACTCCTATCCTCATATTGATTAGTGGTTCCAAATTATTAATAACTACTGCAGTAGGGAACAGACACAAAAGATACGCTCAGCATCTTTCCAAATAACTGTTCTGCTTTATTATGACGCAATTGAAGGTTTTTATGCACATGATTACGTAGGTATCACATTAATATTACAATTGTACATTTATGGTAACAAGGGGCGTTACATAGGCAGACTAATTCTAATCAGGACTCGAAAGAATGTAAACATTTACTGAAAACATTATTAGTGCTGTGTGCACTGTGAGGGCAGTGTGCAATACATACAAAATACAATACAATTATTTACAGAACTTACAAATTTCCATTACAATATACTGTATATATATATTACTTTCTTTCCAGAAAGTGTAGAGTTGGGTCTTGTAGATCATGATGCATCAAACATAACAGCAGCCTGCTATTTAACAGACAGCTGGACAAAGCCTAACTTTCCACAACATCACACAGGAAAGTCACACGTACTGTTCATTTTCAGAACTTTTAAGTAGTATCTGTCCACAATTGTCCCTTTCAGGTCATCTAAATAAACCTTTTGTCATTCTAGCTGGGAATCCTCAAGGAAAAGAGGTTACTGCCTGGATCCTAGCAGGCTTGGTTGTGCATATAGGACTAGGGGTCGTGAGCCTCCTTCAGTGGTTGCGGAGCACTCTACCAGAGTGGTTGAAGCCTCATAGGCAGCACATTCAAGAGAATCCATGGTGCCCATTGGTACAGGGGTATCATAGTCGTTCCTACATTCCTACTCAAACTTGACGGAATAGACCCGGGGGACTTTATAGGAAGGACTATTCAGTCCTCTGTCTCATCCTAATTAGAAGATTGGTTTGACAAGTTGATCCCACCCTGTCAGCTAGTTATTTATCACTAGTATGCTGCCATGTTGGCGTCAGGAAAACGGAAAATTGTATCAAATACTTACCGTAATTTTCCTTTCCTGACGCCAAACCATGGCAGCATACGGTCTCACCCTTATACGTTTCGGTATGTAGCTAATTACAGAGAATGGGGTGGGGCCTAACTAGGCCTTTCATTTATGCTATTCACTGGTCCTGAGGGAGTGGTCAAGAGGCGGAGCTCTATCACTAGTATGCTGCCATGGTTTGGCGTCAGGAAAGGAAAATTACGGTAAGTATTTGATACAATTTTCCGTTATTGTGCACTGCCTACTAGAGGATGGTGCCCTTTGCACCTGGTCAATATGGTTTGCTTTTATTCAGATTTAAGCTGTAGTAAAGCTAGATTTTTAAACTTGTACCTACAAGTAAGCCTATAATAACGCTTACCTGTAGGTACAGTGAATACAGTATATCCTAAACATATGGTGTTTAGGAGATATTCACATGGAAATCAGCTGGTGATGTCACCAGTGCATGCGCTCTGAAGGGACGGCATACCGCTTGGTTGTACTTCTCCTGGGGAGCAGTGCAGTTCGTTCTGCACTTTTGTGACCCATTTTTAGCTGACAGCCAGCTATAGCCCGCTGTCAGCTGATATCGCTCAGCGGTAGCAGGCTGTGGAAGGATCCTAACTTAAAAGTCAGGACTCACCCAGATGCCTGGACCAGTAGCTTGCTCAGCCTCTCCGTGAGAAACAGAGACCCTGAGCTAGCCGCTCCTGCCCCCTCCACAACCTGGAATTCCAGTGAGCTTGGGGGAGGGGGGGCAGGGCCAGGGACTGACAGTCACCACTCTTTGCTTACTGAAGGCTGAGAACTGAGTGATCAGCGGTATTTAATCGCTCTGTTGTTGATCTTATAAGCATCTGGGGACAGATGCAACATTGGATCGATGCTCCTTCCACCTAGGTATGTATCATTTTAAAAAAACAATCTCTTTTAGAGAAGATGGAAAACAATCCCCCTCTCCCTCCTAAGAACCCTCCCTCCTCAAGCAAAAATTCCCACTGTAAAATATCTCCATCCACCAAAAATTAAACCCCTCTGTTTCTAAACCGACCCCCCCCCAAAGCAAAAATATCTCCCTCAGTCAAAACCCTCTCCCCCAGCAAAGATTCCTAATTATGAAGAAAATCTCCCTTCATCCAATCAAACTCCCTCCCAGAAGCAAATCCCTGCCATTAACCACCCCCTGTAAACTTCTTTACAAGAAAATCCCCCTTTCTCCAAAAGCAAACCCACCCCCTTTTCCTTAACCCCCCACTAAACTCCCCCCCAGGCTGGAATTCTCACTTCCTCTTTCCCAAAACAGAAAACGTATGCCTCCCCACTTACCAGACCTCAGATTCAGCACAGCACATAAGTAGGAAAACTTCTGCATCCCCCAGTCTCTCTTCGGGTGTGTCATATGATACCTCGAGGAGGAGTCTAGGAGTTCTCTCAACCCTGCACTGTCAATTTCCGGCATCTGAGACCTTGCAGTAATTTCATGCTTTTCAGGGGGACCCCTTATTAAAGTGAGGGGATGGAGCACAATAGAAGGGGGCTGGCTGCTGCACTCCAAAACTCTGCTTCTACTGTGCTGATGCTGAGGCTAAACAGCAGGGACAATGTCTGGGCATTTTGCCAGGATGCTCTGGGGGGGTTTGAACACCCCTGACCCCCCTTATCTACGCCCCTGCTTCCACTGTAGAAGTTTGGGCCTTTCTCTTCTCTTCCTGTAAGAGTGGCAATACCCCCTATTAGGCTCGCCCCACCAGATTACCATCTAAAGGGACTATAAACAATTGTAGTATCGCCAGATAGCTTGCCACTTGAATCGCCAACAAGCCCGCTGGTGGCTGGGTCTCTGAAAGGATGTGGAGGAGCATGTCCAATTTGTGCTCAGAATAAATCTCCCACTCTAGCACCAACAAAACCTCTTCTTCTGTTACCTCTTCCTAAAGAGCCCTGGTACCACATTGGCATGGACTTCATTATTGACCTGCCCTCTTCTGAAGATTATACTATGATCTAGGTGGTCGTGGACACGTTTTTTTTTTGAGCCTTCAAAGCCGCTGCTTTGGTGCTGATCTTTATTAGAGAGGTCCTCAGACTTCATTACATGCTCATTTCAATTGTGTCTGATTGTGGAGTCCGATTCACTTCACGATTCTGGAGGGGCCTTTGCAAATATCTGTCAGTATCTTTACAATTCTCCTCTTCCTATCACTCTCAATAAAATCGGCAACCTGAGCCACCAAAGAGTCTCTAGAACAACTTCTCTGAACCTTTATGTTGACCCACCAGGACAACTGGATCTTCTGCTGTGGGCAGAGTTCACCCATAACAATCATCAGAATGCCAGCACCCAGGGGTCTCTTTTCTTTCTTGTCTATGGAAGACGTACACATGCATATCTTTGCCTGTGCTTTCAGCTCTGAAAATTGCAAGAACAATTACTACAAGCAGCTACTAAGTACAACACCATTTTCAGATCGATGAAAGGCTCCTAGCTTTCAACCTGGTGACAAAGTTTGGTTAGCAACTAAGAATATCCGCCTTAAGGTACTATCTATGAATTTTGCTGCTCAATACATTGGCCCATACAGTGAGGGAAAAAAGTATTTGATCCCCTGCTAAATTTTGTATGTTTGCTCACTGACAAAGAAATGATCAGTCTATAATTTTAATGGTAGGTTTATTTTACCAGTGAGACAGAATAACAACAAGAAAATACAGAAAAACCCATTTCAAAAAAGTTATAAACTGATTTGCATTTCAAAGCGGAGTTCCAGTCATATTTTTGTTTATTAAAAGTCAGCAGTTACAAAAAGTGTAGCTGCTGACTTTTAATAAACAGCCACTCACCTGTCCCACAATCCAGCAGTGCACTCACCTGCGCTGTGTTCTCCCCGTGTCCTTCGTCAGTGGCGCCGGCATCTTTACTATGGGCACCCAACTGTGACAGCTTGTGGTTTCACAGCCAGGTGTTCACTGCGCATGCGCGAGCGGCACTGCGCTCTGTGTTTGGTCCTGAAGTCTTCTAGGACCTGTCATGTGTCCCAGAAGACTTTGGGAGGGAGAGCTTCCACTTACGATTGCCTAGGCGGCCAGGTACCCGCTCCCTCTCCCCTCCTCCCCGAAAGCTCAGTTTCACAAACAGGAGATGGGGAGGAGGCCTTAAAGTGGAAGTTCCACTTTTGGGCGGAACTCTGCTTTAATGAGTGAAATAAGTATTTGACCCCTTCACAAAACATGACTTAGTACTTGGTGCAAAACCCTTGTTGGCAATTTCTTGTACTTGGCCAAAAGGTTTGCACATCTCAGGAGGGATTTTGTCCCACTCCTCTTTGTAGACCCTCTCTAAGTCATTAAGGTTTCGAGGCTGACCTTTGGTAACTTAAACCTTCAGCTCCCTCCAGATATTTTCAGTGAGATTAAGGTCTGGAGATTGGCTAGGCCACTCCAGGACCTTAATGTGCTTCTTCTTGAACCACTCCTTTGTTGCCTTGGCAATGTGTTTTGGGTCATTGTCATGCTGAAATACCCATCCACGGCCCTTTTCCAATGCCCTGGCTGAGGGAAGGAGGTTCTCACCCAAGATTTGACGGTACATGGCCCTGTCCATCGTCCCTTTTGATATGGTGAAGTTGTCCTGTCCCCTTAGCAGAAAAACACCCCCAAAGCATAATGTTTCCACCTCCATGTTTGATGGTGGGGATGGTGTTCTTGGGGTCATAGACAGCATTCCTCCTCCTCCAAACATGGCGAGTTGAGTTAATGTCAAATAGCTTGATTTTGACCTCATCAACACTTTCACCCAGTTCTCCTCTGAATCATTCAGATGTTCATTAGCCAACTTCAGACGGGCCTGTACGTGTGCTTTCTTGAGCAGGGGGACCTTGCGGGCGCTGCGGGATTTCAGTCCTTCATGGTGTAGTGTGTTACCAATTGTTTTCTTGGTAAAAGGAGGGGGGTATTGTCACATTCACATGTTTCAGACTCCAGAACTGGATCTTTCAGTCTGTGAACAGCTGAAGCCAATCATAGAGGGGGTGCTGTTTTAAAAGGCTAGCATGTAGATTGCTCAGTGTTCCAGCAAAGAGTCCACATGCTACCAGCCAGACCCCCAGCCTCTTGTGATCCCCAGCATTTCTATTTCTTACAGCTTTGTTCCTATTGTATCACTTGTTTCCTTCGTTGCTCCTAATATATCCCAGTCTATTTCCTGCCGTGCTCCCAGGTTGTCTCAGTTAATTGTTGGCCCTGCTCCTAGTTTTTCCCAGCCTGCTCCCTACCTTGTGTCTCCATACCCATATCCTGCTCTGTGCACTCTTACCTGCAGTCCGTCTCCCTGCACCTCTGTGTCTTTACACTCCATCTTGTTATTAGTTTCTTTGCGCCTGTCTATTTCCCTTATGAGTCCAACCTGCCTCATTATTTGCACCGGACTACTTTCAGCCTGTGTCGCTCATTTGTCTCTTTGTGTATTCCTGTGTTTTCTGGCTATTTCCCTGTGTACCCTGCTGCTGTGTATTTCAGTGTCCCAGTGCTGCAAAAGAGTCTCATCTGCTTTTGGTTGCTGCCTGCTCAGATGAGCTAAAGGACTACAATCTGAATACCGCACACAACACAACATCTCAAGCACTAGGACCTCTGGTGAAGACCAGACAGTAGCTTAAGTCCTGTGCCTTGGCGCTTTTCAGGGTTCTCACCACCTTTAAATGGCAGCCAGCAAAGTCCATCATATCCACTCTGTGGCTTTCGCCACCCAGCTTCTGCACCAGGTTCTGGCCAGCCAATCCGCCCCAGTGGGAGCAGATGCCAAAGTTGTGACATTATTTTAACACCTTAACAAGCTCCATTTTAACAACCTTTTTCCCAACAATTTTAGCAAATAAAATTATAAGCATTGTAAAGGCAAATGTAATGCACATAAATCCAATATCTTACCTGACCATGTCAAGGAAATAAGGAGAAACACAAGTTTGCTAGTGGTCATGGTAGGTGAGGTTAAAAAATGAGCTGAATATTCTTACCTAAATGCACTTTAGCTGATGGACACTAAATTCACTTAAGTAAACAGAGCAACTAGTTTCAATCAATCATTATCCAAGTGACCTCTAGAACCTTATACCGTAAATCACTCAAATATATGAATGTATTTGAACTAAGCTATTTACTAGAAATTGAAAATAGCCTTATGAGATAATACAAATATATATATTTTTCTCTTTAATTGAACAAGAAATGGATCATACTGCAGTGAGAAAAAACACATGAATGAACATCTTGTAAGCTCTTTTCCATGCTCGATGTTCCATGCTTATTAAGTAGAATATGTATGCTCTACGCAAATTTCTGCAGCCCACAAAAATCGCTGTGTAAATGTCCAAAAATTATTAAAATGTTACATTAGGCTAGTTCTATGGTTTAGTTCAGTAGTTTTGGGAGAAGAGCTCCTAGCACTTATGTTATGCTCTTCACTAAGCCTCTCATAAATTAAGTCACTCTGTAACCCCAACACTATTCCTTGGACTAACACTTATTGTAAACCTAACCTTCACACTAAACTTCGCTAATGTAAACTGTTTGCAAAAAAAAGTACCAGCATTCGGATCCTGGGGCTAGAAACTATTGTTACAATCTTCATGAGCACCAGTGTTAAGTAGAGGTAATTCTAAAAATAAGATAAGACCCTGTACTGTAGTATAGGCAACATACATGTAGGTATGTGCAGGTTATCCTTCCCTCTGTAAGTGGTTCTGTGTTGCTGGCCGATGCACAGAGGGAATGGAGAATGGAGTATGAGGAGAACTTCATTCCTCTGAAGCCTCTGTGTCATCAGGAATACAGCTGTCCAATTGGGTGCTGCACCACTGGATGACCTCTGCAGCCATCTTTAGCGTGGGCAATGCTAATAAATAGTGTTGTCCCACTGCAGTTAGAGCATTTGTGAAGTCGATAGAATAGGGACAGGATCCTCACTGGTTGGGGACAGTACACCTGGCGGTAGGGAGAGGTTCCTGATGAGGAGAGACAAATCAGGGATACTGCTGCTGTCTCCGCTGTTCTGGGACTTCAGAGCTGGGACAAAGAACTTTCTGTTGGTCTGCTAGTGTGCCTAAACCACTACTCTGCCTATCAACCACCCTCTTCACTGCTGGCCGGTAACGTAAGCATTGTTGAAGTGAAAACTTGCCAGTATTACTAAGACTCTGATACCATACTGTTTTGGGATTGTTAAGCAAGCCTTTTCCAGCTGCCCACCTTGTGAATTTTAACTTCTATTTAACCAAATAATAACAGTGCCACTTTTCTTGGTTTCTGCGTGCCATTACTCTACCTCAGGTACCAATCAATTGGCCCTGGCCACATACAGCTTAAGTAAAATCATACAGTTTCCTATACAAGATACTATTTTGGACGATTAATCTTTTAATACTTTTTCAGTATGTGGGTGGGGCCACTCTGCATGTGGGGGTACCTTTCGAACAGAGCATGCTCATCAATGCTTGGGACCAGGCAGATATTGCAGTCATGTGAAAAATTAAATGGCAGTTCCTCGACTCCTTGTGTGCAGTAATGAAATCATAGAGTTCCTCTGAAAAGTGACTTGTCCTCAATGTTAATTATGACGTAAAATTTTGATTCAGTTTTACTCAGACAATAGGTCCTTGTGGGTAAGTGCACTTTACCAGTACCTACAATACTACTATTTGGTGTCTTCTGAACCTCTTTAATAATAGTGTAAATATGACAGTGGGTTGCATATGGGGAAATTCTGTTTCTTTACCATGAGAATCCTTTGAAAATACAACAATATGATTTCAAGTTAAATACAATAAAACACTTCAAGGTGAACTAAAAAACTGTTTTATATCAGTACTTCAAATGCTAACGTGGCTTCCCATAATTTTAAACAGAAATTCTTATGCTATACTCCAATAGCCTACACAAAAACATTTATTAGCAAAATATCAGCACCTCCACCTCCCTGAGTTTCCTCAATTCCATACCTCCCAATTTTTGAAGCTGAGAATGAGGGACATTTCAGGGAGACAGCGACGTAGTGCGCCGCAGCAAACCATGGGTGTGGCCAAACATGATAGTGGGAGGGGCTTAAGGGCCACGATTAAACCAAAACCTGGGCTTCCTTGTACCTATAAAATATGTTTAGATTGCTGTGCCACAAGCTGGAGTCTCAGGTATATATACACCTCAACACAATCATTTAAAAACTACTTCCAATACATCTGGTTTTGTATATACTGAAAATAGACTAGAGCTTAAAATCAAAGATTATGAATGAGCTGAGGAACCCTTGGATGGAGCCAAAGAAAAAGTACTGCAGTATGTGTAGCACACATAGTAGCCAATGATGGTCATGGTCAAGTTGTGCCTAACAGTGGGAGTGGCTTAAAGAGAGATGATTAAACAGAAGCTGAGCTTGAACAAATGAACATCAGAAGGAAATCTTATCTCAAATATCAGAAATATGCAACATAACACTTAGGGCTCATTCACACTAGTGATTGTAAGGGTGGTAAAACCATGGCTCAGACAGGGTTTTACCACCTCACCAAGTGCTCCCCTTTAGCTGCAGAGGCAGCAACCGGGGGTGTACATATGCTGCAGCCATGATGCTTTGCTTTGTGGCTGCAGCAGGAGTTCTATCCCCTGATGCTTTGGCGGGCAATTAATGGCCCCTGTGTGCATCTCACAAGGGCAGCATGGTTGCATGCAGTGCAGGAAATGAACACAGAATGCCCCATTACCGCACTGTGTTCCAGTGTGAACAACCCTTAAGGAGGGAGATTTGAGAGAGAGAGGGAAGGATCACTATGGTATATGGAAGGCAGGAAAAAAGGATCACTATGGTACATGGAAGAAAGAAAGTATCATCATGGCACATGGAAGGAAGAAATGAAGGATCACTATGGTACATGGAAGGCAGGAAGGATCGCTATGGTATATGAAAGAAAGGAAGGAGGGGTCACTATGGTACATGAGAGGCAGGAAGGATTACTATGGTACATGGAAGGCAGGATCACTATGGTACATGGAAGGCAGGAAGGATCACTATGGTACATAGAGGGCAGGAAGGATCACTATGACACCTGGAAGGCAGGACGGATCACTATGGTTCTTGGAAGGCAGGAAAAATCAACATGGTACATGAAAGGCAGGAAGGAGCACTCTGGCATATGAAAGGCAGGAAGGATGTCTATGGTACATGGAAGGCAGGAAGGATCACTATGGCACAAGGAAGGCAGGAAGGAAGGATCACTATGGCACATGGAAGGCAGGAAAGATCACTATGGTATATGAAAGGCAGGAAGGATCACTATGGCATATGGAAGGCAGGAAGGACCACTATGGCATATGGAAGTCAGGAAGAATCACTATAGCATATAGAAGGCAGTAGGGATCACTATAGTACATGGAAGGTAGGACGGATAACTATGGTGCATGGAGAGGCATCGCTATGGTATATGAAAGAAAGGAAGGAGGGGTCACTATGGTACATGGAAGGCAGGAAGGATTACTGTGGTACATGGAAGGCAGGATCACTATGGTACATGGAAGGCAGAAAGGATCACTATGGTACATAGAGGGTAGGAAGGATCAGTATGACACCTGGAAGGCAGGAAGAATCACTACGGTACATGGAAGGCTGGAAGGATCACTATGGCACAAGGAAGAAAGAAGAATCACTATGACACGTGGAAGGCAGGAAGGATCACTATGGTACATGGAAGGCAGGAAAGATCACTATGGTATATGGAAGGCAGGAAGGATCACTATGTTACATGGAAGGCAGGAAGGATGACTGACACAAGGAAGGCAGGAAGGAAGGATCACTATGGCACATGGAAGACAGGAAGGATCAATATGGTGCATGGAAGGCAGGAAAGATCATTATGGTATATCGAAGGCAGGAAAGATCACTATGGCATATGGATAGCAGGAAGGATCCCTATGGCATATAGAAGGCAGGAAGGATCCCTATGATACATGGAAGGCAGGAAGAATCACTATGGCACATGGAAGGCAGGAAGGATCATCATGGTACATGGAAGGAAGGAAGGATCACTATGGCATATGGAAGGCAGGAAGGATCACTATGGTACATGAAAAGCAGGAAGGATTACTATGGTACATGGAAGGCAGGAAGGGTCACTATGACACATGGAAGGCAGGCAGAAAGTATCACTATGGTATATAGAAGGCAGGAAGGATCACTATGGCATATGGAAGGCAGGAAGACTCAATATGGTACATTGAAGGCAGGAAGGAAGGGTCACTGTGGCACATGGAAGGCAGGAAGGGTCACTATGACACATGGAAGGCAGACAGAAGGTATCTTTATGGTATTTGGAAGGCAGGAAGGATCACTATGGCATGTGGAAGGCAGGAAGGATCACTATGGTACATGGAAGGCAGAAAGGAAAGATCACTATGGTACATGGAAGGCAGGAAGGGTCACTATGGTTTATGGAAGAAAGGAAGGAGGGGTCACTATGGTACATGGAAGGCAGGAAGGATTAATGTGGTACATGGAAGGCAGGATCACTATGGTACATGGAAGGCAGAAAGAATCACTATGGTACATAGACGGCAGGAAGGATCAGTATGACACCTGGAAGGCAGGAAGAATCACTACGGTACATGGAAGGCAGGAAGGATCACTATGGCACAAGGAAGAAAGGAAGGATCACTATGACATGTGGAAGGCAGGAAGGATAACTATGGTACATGGAAGGCAGGAAAGATCACTATGGTATATGGAAGGCAGGAAAGATCACTATGGCATATGGAAGGCAGGAAGGATCACTATTTTACATGGAAGGCAGGAAGGATCACTGACACAAGGAAGGCAGGAAGGAAAGATCACTATGGCACATGGAAGACAGGAAGGATCAATATGGTACATGGAAGGCAGAAAAGATCATTATGTTATATCGAAGGCAGGAAGGATCACTAGGGCATATGGATAGCAGGAAGGATCCCTATGGCATATAGAAGGCAGGAAGGATCACTATAGTACATGGAAGGCAGGAAGAATCACTATGGCACATGGAAGGCAGGAAGGATCATCATGGTACATGGAAGGAAGGAAGGATCCCTATGGTACATGAAAGGTAAGGAAGATCACTATGGTGCATGGAAGGCAGGAAGAATCACTATGGCACATTGAAGGCAGGAAGGAAGGGTCACTGTGGCACATGGAAGGCAGGAAGGATCATCATGGTACATGGAAGGAAGGAAGGATCACTATGGCATATGGAAGGCAGGAAGGATCACTATGGTACATGAAAAGCAGGAAGGATTACTATGGTACATGGAAGGCAGGAAGGGTCACTATGACACATGGAAGGCAGGCAGAAAGTATCACTATGGTATATAGAAGGCAGGAAGGATCACTATGGCATATGTAAGGCAGGAAGACTCAATATGGTACATTGAAGGCAGGAAGGAAGGGTCACTGTGGCACATGGAAGGCAGGAAGGGTCACTATGACACATGGAAGGCAGACAGAAGGTATCTTTATGGTATTTGGAAGGCAGGAAGGATCACTATGGCATGTGAAAGGCAGGAAGGATCACTATGGTACATGGAAGGCAGAAAGGAAAGATCACTATGGTACATGGAAGGCAGGAAGGGTCACTATGGTCTATGGAAGAAAGGAAGGAGGGGTCACTATGGTACATGGAAGGCAGGAAGGATTAATGTGGTACATGGAAGGCAGGATCACTATGGTACATGGAAGGCAGAAAGGATCACTATGGTACATAGACGGCAGGAAGGATCAGTATGACACCTGGAAGGCAGGAAGAATCACTACGGTACATGGAAGGCAGGAAGGATCACTATGGCACAAGGAAGAAAGGAAGGATCACTATGACATGTGGAAGGCAGGAAGGATCACTATGGTACATGGAAGGCAGGAAAGATCAGTATGGTATATGGAAGGCAGGAAAGATCACTATGGCATATGGAAGGCAGGAAGGATCACTATGTTACATGGAAGGCAGGAAGGATCACTGACACAAGGAAGGCAGGAAGGAAAGATCACTATGGCACATGGAAGACAGGAAGGATCAATATGGTACATGGAAGGCAGAAAAGATCATTATGTTATATCGAAGGCAGGAAGGATCACTAGGGCATATGGATAGCAGGAAGGATCCCTATAGCATATAGAAGGCAGGAAGGATCACTATGGTACATGTAAGGCAGGAAGAATCACTATGGCACATGGAAGGCAGGAAGGATCATCATGGTACATGGAAGGAAGGAATGATCCCTATGGTACATGTAAGGTAAGGAAGATCACTATGGTGCATGGAAGGCAGGAAGAATCACTATGGCACATTGAAGGCAGGAAGGAAGGGTCACTATGGCACATGGAAGGCAGAAAGGGTCACTATGACACATGGAAGGCAGACAGAAGGTATCACTATGGTATTTGGAAGGCAGGAAGGATCACTATGGCATATAGAAGGCAGGAAGGATCCCTATGATACATGGAGGGTAGGACAGATCACTATGGTGCATGATGGAAGGCAGGAAGAATTACTATAGCACATGGAAGACAGGAAGGATCACTATGTTACATGGAAGGAAGGAAGGATCACTATGGTACATGGAATGTAGGGAAGATCACTATGGCACATGGAAGGCAGGCAGAAAGTATCACTATGGTATATGGAAGGCAGGAAGGATCGCTATGGCATATGGAAGGCAGGAAGGATCAGTATGGTACATGGAAGCTAGGATAGATCACTATGGTGCATGATAGAAGGCAGGAAGAATCACTATAGCACATGGAAGGCAGGAAGGATCACTATGGTATATGGAAGAAAGGAAGGGGGGGTCACTATGGTACATGGAAGGCAGGAAGGATTACTGTGGTACATGAAAGGCAGGATCACTATGGTACATGGAAGGCAGAAAGGATCACTATGGTACATAGAGGGCAGGAATGACACCTGGAAGGCAGAAAGAATCACTACGGTACATGGAAGGCAGGAAGGATCACTATGGCACAAGGAAGAAAGGAAGGATCACTATGACACGTGGAGGGCAGAAAGGAGCACTATGGTACATGGAAGGCAGGAAAGATCACTATGGTATATAGAAGGCAGGAAGGATCACTATGGCATATGGAAGGCAGGAAGACTCACTATGGTACATTGAGGGCAGGAAGGAAGGGTCACTGTGGCACATGGAAGGCAGGAAGGGTCACTATGACACATGGAAGGCAGACAGAAGGTATCACTATGGTATTTGGAAGGCAGGAAGGATCACTATGGCATATAGAAGGCAGGAAGGATCACTATGGTACATGGAGGGTAGGACAGATCACTATGGTGCATGATGGAAGGCAGGAAGAATTACTATAGCACATGGAAGACAGGAAGGATCACTATGTTACATGGAAGGAAGTAAGGATCACTATGGTACATGGAATGTAGGGAAGATCACTATGGCACATGGAAGGCAGGCAGAAAGTATTACTATGGTATATGGAAGGCAGGAAGGATCGCTATGGCATATGGAAGGCAGGAAGGATCAGTATGGTACATGGAAGCTAGGATAGATCACTATGGTGCATGATGGAAGGCAGGAAGAATCACTATAGCACATGGAAGGCAGGAAGGATCACTATGGTATATGGAAGAAAGGAAGGAGGGGTCACTATGGTACATGGAAGGCAGGAAGGATTACTGTGGTACATGAAAGGCAGGATCACTATGGTACATGGAAGGCAGAAAGGATCACTATGGTACATAGAGGGCAGGAATGACACCTGGAAGGCAGGAAGAATCACTACGGTACATGGAAGGCAGGAAGGATCACTATGGCACAAGGAAGAAAGGAAGGATCACTATGACACGTGGAAGGCAGAAAGGATCACTATGGTACATGGAAGGCAGGAAAGATTGCTATGGTATATGGAAGACAGGAAGGATCACTATGGTACATTGAAGGCAGGAAGGATCACTATGATACATGGAAGGTAGGACAGATCACTATGGTGCATGAAAGGCAGGAAGGATCACTATGGTACATGGAAGGCAGAAAGGAAGGATCGCTATGGTAGATGGAAGGCAGGAAGGATCACTATGGTATATGGAAAAAAAGAAGGAGGGGTCACTATAGTACATGGAAGGCAGGTAGGATTTTTATGGTATGTGGAAGGCAGGATCACTATGGTACATGGAAGGCAGGAAGGATCACTATGGTACATGGAAGGCAGGAAGGATCACTATGGCACAAGAAAGGCAGGAAGAAACACTATGGCATATGGAAGGCAGAAAGGATCATTATGGTACACGGAGGTGAGGAAGAAAGGGACAGTATGGCATATGGAAGGCAGGAAGGATCACTGTGGCACATGGAAGGCAGGAAGGATCACTATTGCACAAGGAAGGCAGGAAAGATCACTATGGTTTATGGAAGACAGGAAGGATCACTATGGCATCTAGAAGGCAGGAAGGATCACTATGGTACATGGAAGGTAGGACAGATCACTATGGTGCATGGAAGGAAGGATCACTATGGTACATGGAAGGTAGGGAAGATCACTATGGCACATTGAAGGCAGAAAAGAAGGGTCACTGTGGCACATGGAAGGCAGGAATGATCACTATGACACATGGAAAGCAGGCAGAAAGCATCACTATGGTGTATAGAAGGCAGGAAGAATCACTATGGCATATGGAAGACTCACTATGGTACACTGAAGGCAGGAAGGGTCACTGTGGCACATGGAAGGCAGGAAGGGTCACTATGACACATGGAATGCAGGTAGAAAGTATCACTGTGGTATATGGAAGGAAGGATCACTATGGCTTATGCAAGGCAGGAAGGATCAATACGGTACATTAAAGGCAGGGAGGAAGGGTCACTGTGGCACATGGAAGGCAGGAAGGGTCACTATGACACATGGAAGGCAGGCAGAAAGTATCACTATGGTATATGGAAAGCAGGAAGGATCACTATGGCATATGGAAGGCAGGGAGGAACACTATGGTACATGGAAAGCAGGAAGGATCACTATGGCACATGGAAGGCAGAAAGGATCATCATGGTACATGGAAGGAAGTAAGGATCCCTATGGTACATGGAAGGTAGGGGAGATCACTATGGTGCATGGAAGGCAGGAAGAATCACTATGGCACATTGAAGGCAGGAAGGAAGGGTCAACTGTGGCACATGGATGGTAGGAAGGGTCACGATGACACATGGAAGGCAGGCAGAAAGTATCACTATGGTATATGGAAGGAAGGAAGGATCACTATGGCATATGGAAGGCAGGAAGGATCACTATTGTACATGGAAAGCAGGAAGGATTACTATGGTACATGGAAGGCGGAAGGGTCACTATGACACATGGAAGGCAGGCAGAAAGTATCACTATGGTATATAGAAGGCAGGAAGGATCATTATGGCATATGGGAGGCAGGAAGACTCACTATGGTACATTAAGGGCAGGAAGGAAGGGTCACTGTGGCACATGGAAGGCAGGAAGGGTCACTATGACACATGGAAGGCAGACAGAAGGTATCACTATGGTATTTGGAAGGCAGGAAGGATCACTATGGCATATGGAAGGCAGGAAGGATCACTATGGTACATGGAGGGTAGGACAGATCACTATGGTGCATGATGGAAGGCAGGAAGAATCACTATAGCACATGGAAGACAGGAAGGATCACTATGTTACATGGAAGGATGAAAGGATTACTATGGTACATGGAATGTAGGGAAGATCACTATGGCACATGGAAGGCAGGCAGAAAGTATCACTATGGTATATGGAAGGCAGGAAGGATCACTATGGCATATGGAAGGCAGGAAGGATCAGTATGGTACATGGAAGCTAGGATAGATCACTATGGCGCATGATGGAAGGCAGGAAGAATCACTATAGCACATGGAAGGCAGGAAGGATCACTATGGTATATGGAAGAAAGGAAGGAGGGGTCACTATGGTACATGGAAGGCAGGAAGGATTACTGTGGTACATAAAAGGCAGGATCACTATGGTACATGGAAGGCAGAAAGGATCACTATGGTACATAGAGGGCAGGAATGACACCTGGAAGGCAGGAAGAATCACTACGGTACATGGAAGGCAGGAAGGATCACTATGGCACAAGGAAGAAAGGAAGAATCACTATGGTACATTGAAGGCAGGAAGGATCACTATGATACATGGAAGGTTGGACAGATCACTATGGTGCATGAAAGGCAGGAAGGATCACTATGGTACATGGAAGGCAGAAAGGAAGGATCGCTATGGTACATGGAAGGCAGGAAGGATCACTATGGTATATGGAAAAAGGAAGGAGGGGTCACTATGGTACATGGAAGGCAGGTAGGATTATTATGGTACGTTGAAGGCAGGATCACTATGGTACATGGAAGGCAGGAAGGATCACTATGGTACATGGAAGGCAGGAAGGATCACTATGGCACAAGAAAGGCAGGAAGGAACACTATGGCATATGGAAGGCAGAAAAGATCATTATGGTACACGGAGGTGAAGAAGAAAGGGACAGTATGGCAGATGGAAGGCAGGAAGGATCACTGTGGCACATGGAAGGCAGGACGGATCACTATTGCACAAGGAAGGCAGGAAAGATCACTATGGTTTATGGAAGACAGGAAGGATCACTATGGCATCTAGAAGGCAGGAAGGATCACTATGGTACATGGAAGGTAGGACAGATCACTATGGTGCATGGAAGGAAGGATCACTATGGTACATGGAAGGTAGGGAAGATCACTATGGCACATTGAAGGCAGAAAGGAAGGGTCACTGTGACACATGGAAGGCAGGAATGATCACTATGACACATGGAAAGCAGGCAGAAAGCATCACTATGGTGTATAGAAGGCAGGAAGGATCACTATGGCATATGGAAGGCAGGAAGACTCACTATGGTACACTGAAGGCAGGAAGGGCCACTGTGGCACATGGAAGGCAGGAAGGGTCACTATGACACATGGAATGCAGGTAGAAAGTATCACTGTGGTATATGGAAGGAAGGATCACTATGGCTTATGCAAGGCAGGAAGGATCACTACGGTACATTAAAGGCAGGGAGGAAGGGTCACTGTGGCACATGGAAGGCAGGAAGGGTCACTATGACACATGGAAGGCAGGCAGAAAGTATCACTATGGTATATGGAAAGCAGGAAGGATCACTATGGCATATGGAAGACAGGAAGGAACACTATGGTACATGGAAAGCAGGAAGGATTACTATGGTACATGGAAAGCAGGAAGGGTCACTATGACATATGGAAGGCAGGCAGAAAGTATCACTATGGTATATAGAAGGCAGGAAGGTTTACTATGGCATATGGAAGTCAGGAAGACTCACTATGGTACATTGAAGGCAGGAAGGAAGGGTCACTGTGGCACATGGAAGGCAGGAAGGAGGGATCACTATAGCACATGGGAGGCAGAAAGGGAGGATCACTATGGCACATGTAAGGAAGGATCACTATGGTACATGGCAGGCAGGGAGGAGGAATCACTATGGCACATCATGGGAGGCAGGAAGGGAGGATCACTATGGCACATGGAAGGCAGAAAGGAAGAATCACTATAGTATATGGAAGGCAGGAAGGAGGGATCACTATGGCACATTGAAAGAAGGACTAGATGGAGGGAAGAGAGAGAGGGGAGAGTTCACTCGCCCAAGGCTGGCTGGTCTTCAGAATCTCAGGCAGTGACAACATGTGCACTGCTTTAAACTTCCCCGCTGCATGCCAGGGGTGGAGGGCACACACAGGGGGGGACATGGGGAGGAGGTGGAGCAGACCTAGCCTACCTCCGCCTCCATTTGTACAGGATGTAGATCTGGAGGGCGAGCCGGTGAGCGGGTGAGTGGGAGGTGGGGGTGCTGTGCTGGCTGGGCACTGAGAAAGTTCTAGCCTTGACATCTGCAACAAGGCGTGGCGCGTACCCGACAGATGGATTAGTGGAGTCCAGTGCTGGAACTTGGACTCCGCTGTGGGATTCAGCCCAGATTCCCTGGACACCAGGATTTACTTGAAATCTTGGTACAGTCCTGGTGAATCCAGGATGTTTGGGGGTATGCCTTTTTAGATATTCACTCCAAACAGAGCTTAAATATAGATTTAGTTCCATTCAGAGATATTAGCTCAGACAGAATGCTAACATTTTGCTAGTAAACTTTATTGTGGAGGATATTGGTGTGTGGCACCAAAATTCTTCTTTGATGTACAGTATATGGAAGTTGAGCCGAGATGGTTCTGGCACCTATAGTGGAGAAGTGGTACTATATAGCAACCTGGAGCAGAGCAATCTGGGCCTGTATGCACATATTTACAGTATTTATTTAGAACTTAACATAATAAATTTAGTCTTTTACTGTCACTATTCCACAGCATCTTACTCCTATTCTATATGTCTATCAAAATAGACAAATGTAGTAGTCCAGTCCCTATGTGTAATTAAAGTTATTAATTTAGTACAACCTTGGGAACAATTCTATGAAATAACCCCCTGAGTGGAGTCCTCTATATTAATTTGTTTAATACTTCTCCTGGTATAATGTCCCCTAAAGTTTTTCATTTGTAGCTGAGATGCATCTTAACCAGTTACATCCAAAACATTAATGTGTTCTACATGTATTTATTTACCTATATGTGGAGAGGTTCAGCATGGTGGGGCTGCACTTAATACCCAGTCCAGTTGCAGAAACAGAACCGTATTGAAGTTAAATTTCAGCAAAGCACAACCAACCCAGGGGGAAGACAACTCGACAGGGTGCACTCACAGGATGTAACAGCGATGAGTGTAGCAGTAGGTCTCAAGTGTCAGAAACCATGAATCAGACCAAGACAGAAGTACAGTTAAATCACACTTGTTTGATAATAAAAATAAATAGAACAAACATAGTCAAAACATAGCCAAAGTTCGGTAACCGCAAAGGATAGTCAGCCAAGCCAGCAATTCAGGGATCAGTGTAGTGGAACAGCAAGCAGGATCTGGAGCCAGAAGGGATGTCAGCCAAGCAAGTCTTTAACAGGACCGCAGGAGATATTCTCTGTGATGTTGACCAAGGCGAAGACAGAGATCCTCTGGGCTGGACGGCTTAAGTAGGCAGGACTGATGAGCAGGATATCATCAACAGGTGAGTAACTATGTAGAGATAGGAGCTGACAATCAGCCAACAGCTGAGCAGCCAGCTAAGAGAAGGAAGGGCTGAGTCTAGCCCTGACAATACCCCCTCCTCAATGACCCCTCCCCCTTGGAGGACCACCAGGCTTGAGGGGAAAATGTCTATGGAAATCACGGAGGACAGGGACATGTACATCCGAGGATAAGACCCAAGAGCGTTCCTCCGCACCGTACCCCTTCCAATGCACCAGGTACTGTATGCGCCCATGGAACCTACGGGAGTCAACAATGGACTGTACTTCATACTCCTCATGGTTCTCAACCTGTACAGGGTGATGACGTGGCACCGATGTGGTAAAGCGGTTGCAGACCAAAGGTTTTCATAAGAAGACATTAAATACATTTGAGATACGTATCTTAGAAGGAAGGTCTAACGCGTAAGCCACTGGGTTAACCCTGCAAAAAATACGGAAAGGCCCAATAAATAGAGGTGCGAACTTCAGAGAGGGAACACCAAGTTGGAGGTTGAGAGATGACAGCCAGACCCTGTCCCCAACCTGGTAGGAAGGCGCAGACAGGCGTCTGCGGTCAGCATGGAGTCTTTACCTCTCATTAGCATCTCGCAAAGCCTTCTGGACTTGTGCCCAAGTGGAACGAAGACCACGGAGATGCTCCTCTAACGCAGGAACACTCTGCGGAACAAATGAGTCAGGCAACATGGAAGGTTGGAAACCATAGTTTGGCATAAACGGGGACAATCGGGAAGCAGAATTCAAGGCACTATTGTGAGCAAACTCTGCCCACATTAACAGGTCTGAACAGTTGTTATGATGGTCAGAAATATAGCAATGTAGGAATTGCTCCAAGGACTGATTTTCTAGTTCTGTGGTGCCTTTAGACTGCAGGTGATACACAGAGGAGAAAGCAAGCTGAATTCTCAACTGTGCACAAAAGGCTCGCCAGAACCGGGACACAAACTGGCTACCCCTGTCCGAGACAATCACCTTGTATGCGAAAGAAAAAATGGAAGCCAGTTCCTTAGAAGTGGGCAACTTCTTAAGTGGAATACAATGACACATTTTTTGAGAACCAGTCAACCACCATTATTATTATTTAAGGTACTTATATAGCGCCGTCAATTTACGCAGCACTTTACATATACATTGTACATTCACATCGGTCCCTACCCTCAAGGAGCTTACAATCTAAGGTCTACACAAGGGATATGCAATTAGTGGACCTCCAGCTGTTGCAAAACTACAAGTCCCATCATGCCTCTGCCTCTGGGTGTCATGCTTGTGGCTGTCAGAGTCTTGCTATGCCTCATGGGACTTGTAGTTCTGGAACAGCTGGAGGTCTGCTAATTGCATATCCCTGGTCTACACCATAAGGATAACTGTGTTGCTCTGGGAGTTGGGTAACTCTACAATGAAATCCATAGACAGGTGGGTCCAGGGCCTCACTCCATTGGGTATGGGGTGTAGGAGGCCCACTGGAAGGTGTCGTGGAGTCTTACTCTGAGCACACACAAAACAGGTAGCTACGAAGGCTGTTACATCAGCACGTAGACTAGGCCACCAGAATTGTTGGGAATTGGCCCAAAAGAGTTGATTCTTCCTAGGGTGGCCAGCAGCATTGGGAAAATGGTAAGTCTGGAGCACAGCAGTATGGAGACTCTCTGGGACAAAGCAGCAGTCACAAGGTTTCTCAGGAGGAGCATGGACCTGAGCAGCAAGAATTTTGTCACCCAAAGGAGAAGTGAGACTGGTGCGTACCGTACTCAGAACATGATCAGGAGGAATCACAGGAACCGGAACTAACTCCGTCTTGGAAGTGGAGGAAAATTGTCGTGACAAAGCGTCAGCCCTTACATTCTTAGTACCGGGTAAGAATGAGACAATGTAATTGAAACTTGACAAGAAAAGAGCCCATCGCGCCCATCTGGGAGAGAGGCATTTAGCCTCAGAAAAGAATGTGAGATTCTTATGGTCAGTATGAATGAGAACCGGCACAGTGGTACCTTCGAGGAGATGTCTCCATTCTTTCAGGGTTAAAATGATCACTAACAGCTCTCTGTCACCAATCTCGTAATTGCACTCCGCAGGTGACAATTTCTTAGAAAATTAGCCACAGGGATGCATAGCGCTCTCAGAGGTAGTTCGTTGAGACAGAAGGGCACCAACTCCAGTCTCGGAAGCATCAACCTCAAGGATAAAAGGCAACGTAGGATGAGGATGTGCCAACACAGGAACAGAAACAAAGGCAGCCTTGAGACTCTCAAAGGCCTTAATGGACTCCGGGGACCAACTCTGTGGGTTACCGACCTCTCTGGTCATATCAGTCAGGGGCTTGACCAGAGATGAGAAGTTATGAATAAACTTCCGATAATAGTTGGCAAAGCCCAGAAAATGCTGCAGAGGACTTAAACCCATGGGTTGGGGCCACTGTAGGACTTCTGAGAGTTTCTCTGGGTCCATCGAAGTACCAGCAGTGTAAGTGACATAGCCCAGGAATTTAACCTGTTCACGATGGAATTCGAACTTCTCCAGTTTACAGTAGAGGTTGTTCTTAGTTTCTGACGCACATGAGAGACATCTGTTTGGTGGCTCTCCAGGGACTTGGAAAATATGAGGATATCGTCGAGATAAACCACCACACATAACTGCAACAAATCTCAGAGGACATCATTAATAAATTCCTGGAAAACTGCTGGGGCGTTACAAAGGCCAAAAGGCATAATGAGGTACTCATAATGGCCTGTTCTAGTATTAAATGCAGTTTTCCACTTGTCGCCCTCCTTAATCCTCACAAGATTGTATGTTTATGTGTCTCAAATCAAGCTTCGTGAAAACCGTTGCTCCCTTGAGGCGGTCAAATAATTCCGTAATCAACAGAATCGGATAGGCATTCTTAAACGTGAAACGATTGAGACCCCTATAATTAATACAAGGTCTCAGTTCACCACTCTTCTTCTTCACAAAGAAGGAACCAGCACCAGCAGGAGATGAGGATTTGCAGATGAAACCTCAAGAAAGTGCGTCTGTAACATACTCCTCCATGGCCTTATCCTCCAAGACCAACAAAGGGTAAGCCCAGCCACGAGGGGGTATGGCACTAGGTTGAAGGTCAATTGCGCAATCATACGACCGGTGTGGAGGCAAACTACTGGCTTGACCTTTGTCAAAGACATCACTAAAATCGTGGTACTCCTCCGGCAGAGAGGAGAGTGAAGAGGTGCACAGGACCTTGGCTACCTTCTGGAAGCATGTCTTGTGGCGACCAAGAGAGAACCTCAGCATGGAGCCAATCAAAAGAGGGGTTGTGCCTCTGTAACCAAGGATAACCAATAACCAGCGGAAACTTAGGTGAGGAAATAACTTGGAATTGGATTACCTCATAGTGAAGAGCCCCTACGGCCATGGAAAGTCTCATGAGTCACATGGGCAGGCTGTAGAGGTCTCCCGTCAAGAGCCTCAATGGCAAGTGGAGTGTCACTGCAGCAGAATCGAGTGCTTCGAGTGCTTCGATACAAAAGCAGCATCAATGAACCGGCCTGCAGCCCCAGAGTCGATTGTCGTCCTTTGAAAAAAAAGGCTCTAGTCCAAGAAAGGGTGACCAAAACCAAGGGCTTATTCTTCTGGGTAACTGGGGACGAAACAATGCCACCTAAGGTCTATCCGTGACAGGACCTCAAGGTTTGGGCATTCCCTAGACGGGTAGGACAAGACTTCAAAAAGTGACCTGCTTGGCCACAATAAAGGCACAATCTCTCCCTCCTCCTAAGGGTTCTCTCATCCGCAGAGACATGCGTGAAACCCAAGTGCATGGGTTCACCTTCACTGACCGACTTGGTACCAGGAGGCATGGGAGGTGAGGGAGGCAAGGGTGAGACTGCAAAGCTCAGAGACCAATGTACAGGAGGCTTCTGGAAGTGCTCCTTAAAAGAGAGTCTTTCTCTGAGTCTGGAGTCAATGAGGATGGCAAACGTGATCAACTTCTCCAGCTCAGTGGGTATAGCTCGGGCTGATATTTCATCCTTGATGGTATCTGAGAGACCATGAGAAAAAGCAGCCATGAGGGCCTCATTGTTCCAAGCAACTTCTGCTGCCAGAGTACGGAATTCAATTGCATAATTGGCAACAGTTCTCGTACTCTGTTTGATGGACATGAGGCACTTGGCAACAGAAGCGGAGCGTGCGGGAACATCAAATACCCTTTTAAAAGAAGCCACAAACTCAGGGTAACTCGACAACAGGTTTTTGCGTCTCTTATAGAGGATTTGCCCAGGCCAAGGCTCTCTCAGAAAGCAAAGATATCACAAAACCTACTTTGCTTCTGTCCATGGGAAACGCCTGGGGCAGCATCTCAAAGTATATCTCAACCTGGTTGAGAAACCATCTGCATTGGACTGGATCACCCCCAAATCGCTGGGAAAGCGGAGCGGAACCAGACATACCTCATATAGAGGTAATACTCAAGGTGGGTGCCTGCACAGAGACTGGAGCAGCAGCAGGGACGGCCTGCAACACAGGTTGTACCAGAGCAGCCACAGTGGGAGATTCCAGGTGAGCCATGTGACTCAGGAGCATTTGTAACGCTATGGCAAACTGATCCATGCGGTGATCCTGCTCATGCAATCTGGAAAAAATAAAGAAAAGAAGTCTTGCGAGCCACAATAATCCAATGCTCAGTGTGCACAAAACATACAAATAAAAGTAAAAATAAATATCTAGCAGCAAACACAGTTCACGTATTCATCACCGTGCAAAGAATATGAATAAAAAATTTGCGCTGCGCTTAATTATATACCATAAAAAAGGTAATACCCGAAATCACTTTTAATAATAAAAAAATATATATATTATACACAATACTTCCTACGTGCAATGTGCACAACACCATCTAAGATACAATATATATATGTTTGAACAATTCTAAGTGCAATGTGCATACATGTAATTATAACAACAATAAATCATACATATTTGTGCATATATAGTTACATAGTAGGTGAGGTTGAAAAAAGACACAAGTCCATCAAGTCCAACCTATGTGTGTGATTATGTGTCAGTATTACATTACATATCCCTGTATATTGCGGTCATTCAGGTGATTATCTAATAGTTTCTTGAAGCTATCAATGCTCCCCGCTGAGACCACTGCCTGTGGAAGGGAATTCCACATCCTTGCCGCTCTTACAGTAAAGAACCCTCTACGTAGTTTAAGGTTAAACCTCTTTTCTTCTAATTGTAATGAGTGGCCACGAGTCTTATTAAACTCTCTTCTGCGAAAAAGTTTTATCCCTATTGTGGGGTCACCAGTACAGTATTTGTAAATTGAAATCATATCCCCTCTCAAGCGTCTCTTCTCCAGAGAGAATAAGTTCAGTGCTCGCAACCTTTCCTCATAACTAAGATCCTCCAGACCCTTTATTAGCTTTGTTGCCCTTCTTTGTACTCGCTCCATTTCCAGTACGTCCCTCCTGAGGACTGGTGCCCAGAACTGGACAGCATACTCCAGGTGCGGCCGGACCAGAGTCTTGTAGAGCGGGAGAATTATTGTTTTATCTCTGCAGTTGATCCCCCTTTTAATGCATGCCAATATTCTGTTTGCTTTATTAGCAGCAGCTTGGCATTGCATGCCATTGCTGAGCCTATCATCCACTAGGACCCCCAAGTCCTTTTCCATCCTAGATTCCCCCAGAGGTTCTCCCCCCAGTGTATAGATTGCATTCATATTTTTGCCACCCAAATGCATTATTTTACATTTTTCTACATTGAACCTCATTTGCCATGTAGTCGCCCACCCCATTAATTTGTTCAGGTCTTTTTGCAAGATTTCCACATCCTGCGGAGAAGTTATTGCCCTGCTTAGCTTAGCATCGTCTGCAAATACAGAGATGGAACTGTTTATCCCATCCTCCAGGTCGTTTATGAACAAATTAAATAGGATTGGTCCCAGCACAGAACCCTGGGGGACCCCACTACCCACCCCTGACCATTCTGAGTACTCCCCATTTATCACCACCCTCTGAACACGCCCTTGTAGCCAGTTTTCAATCCATGTACTCACCCTATGGTCCATGCCAACGCACCTTATTTTGTACAGTAAACGTTTATGGGGAACTGTGTCAAATGCTTTTGCAAAATCCAGATACACCACGTCTACGGGCCTTCCTTTATCTAGATGGCAACTCACCTCCTCATAGAAGGTTAATAGATTGGTTTGGCAAGAACGATTCTTCATGAATCCATGCTGATTACTGCTAATGATATCATTCTTATTACTAAAATCTTGTATATAGTCCCTTATCATCCCCTCCAAGAGTTTACATACTATTGATGTTAGGCTAACTGGTCTGTAATTCCCAGGGATGTTTTTTGGGCCCTTTTTAAATATTGGTGCTACATTGGCTTTTCTCCAATCAGCTGGTACCATTCCAGTCAATAGACTGTCTGTAAAAATTAGGAACAACGGTCTGGCAATCACCTGACTGAGTTCCCTAAGTACCCTCGGATGCAAGCCATCTGGTCCCGGTGATTTATTAATGTTAAGTTTCTCAAGTCTAATTTTAATTCCGTCCTCTGTTAACCATGTAGGTGCTTCCTGTGTTGTGTCATGAGGATAAACACTGCAGTTTTGGTTACTGAAGCCCCCCGATTCACTCGTGAAGACTGAGGAGAAGAATAAATTCAATACCTCTGCCATCTCCCCATCCTTTGTAACCAGATGTCCTTCCTCATTCCTTATGGGGCCAATATGGTCTGTCCTCCCTTTTTTACTGTTAACATACTTAAAGAATTTCTTGGGATTTTTTTTGCTCTCCTCCGCTATGTGTCTTTCATGTTCTATCTTAGCCATCCTAATTGCACCCTTACATTTCTTATTGCATTCTTTATAAATTCTGAATGCTGTGGATGATCCCTCAACCTTGTATTTTTTGAAGGCCTTCTCCTTTGCTTTTATATGCATTTTTACATTGGAGTTAAGCCATCCAGGATGTTTGTTCGCTCTTTTAAATTTATTACCCAATGGGATACATTGGCTAATGCCCTTATTTAATATGCTCTTAAAGCAAACCCATCTCTCCTCTGTATTCTTTGTTCCTAATATTTTATCCCAATTTATGCCTTTTAGCAAGGTTTGTAGTTTAGGGAAGTTGGCTCTTTTGAAATTCAGTGTCTTTGTGTTCCCTTCATGTCTCCTATTTGTGTGATTTATACTGAAACTAATTGACCTGTGATCGCTGTTACCTAAATTGCCCCGTATTTCCACATCTGTTATCAGGTCTGTATTGTTGGTAATCAGTAGATCTAGTAATGTTTTATTTCTAGTTGGTGCGTCTACCATCTGACCCATAAAATTGTCCTGCAAGACATTAAGGAACTGGCGAGCCTTAAATGAATGCGCGGTTCCCTCCGCCCAGTCTATGTCTGGATAATTAAAATCCCCCATTATGATAACACTTCCCATCCTTGCTGCTAATCCAATTTGTGATAGGAGATGCGTCTCCACTTCCTCCCTCAGGTTAGGGGGCCTATAGCATACTCCCAGTATTATTTTCCCCTTAGCTTCATCCCTTTGGAGCTCTACCCATAAAGATTCCACCTCCTCCCTAGCCCCCTCAGTGATGTCATCTCTCACATTCACTTGTACATTATTCTTGATATATAGGCATACCCCTCCCCCTTTTTTACCCTCTCTATCCTTGCGGTATAGGGTATACCCTTGAATGTTTGCCAGCCAATCATGAGAGCTGTTGAACCAGGTCTCTGAAATTCCCACAAAATCCAAATCCTCCTTGTACAACAGTATCTCTAGTTCACCCATCTTGTCCGCCAGGCTCCTGGCATTGGTGAACATGCCACATAGTTTAGACCGGTCGCATATTGTCCTCGTATTGGGTGTTTCAAGATTGCAACTTGGACTTGCTACTATACTCACCTTGTGTTTTTGCGCTTTGGTTAACCTACCACTAATGCCCCCAATACTACCCTCTGGAATATCTTCCGCGCTGGCTATCACTGTCTCTGGACCCTCCCCCCCCATCGCCTAGTTTAAAAACCCCTCTAACTTTTTGGCCATCTTCATTCCCAGCAGATCTGCACCCTCCTCATTTAGGTGCAGTCCGTCCCTTCTATAGTACCGGTTACCGACTGAGAAGTCGGCCCAGTCCTCCAGGAACCCAAACCCCTCCTTACATAATAAATATATATTATATATATATATATATATATATATATATATAATAAATATCTAATCCAGTGACAGGCTAAAAAACATGCAATAGCTCACATAAAGTGCGACATGCAAAGATATGTTAAATTTTTTAAAAATTAATTTGCCCCTACGCGTGTTCGACACAGGGAATCACGTTTCTTCATCAGGGGGATGAAGACACGTGATGAAGACACGTGATTCCCTGTGTCGAACACGCGTAGGGGAGGGGCCAGGATGGAGTGAGCAGCACACAGCTGAGCTGGGAGAAGCGTTATACCCCGCGGCATACCGATCGGCTTTTTTATACAGTTTCTTATTGTTTGGTGCACAGCAGCACCAAGAGAATGTGAGTACCCCTTTGTGGGAAGTGGTCTTTTATGTAATAAACATCGTTTAATAGTATTACACTATATAGTCTCTCTTCATTTCATGATTTGATGTCTATGGAGCCATATTAACCCAGAGTGGAGTCGTTATCTAGCTTGCTATGCAGAGCCCAGGGGGTGGCTACACAGTGTGATTTGACGCAGCTAATCACTGTGTCACACGCTCTAAGGTGAGCGCAATCACTTTGGGGGGTCACCGAGGCACATCACGGCTGTTTGTGACACTTGAATTCAGCACGCTGGATGATTTGGACATTTAATAGTTTCTTTTGGATACAGATGCACATTTATTTTGGATATTGTGGACACTATTATAAGGATTTCAATAACACAGATCGTACTAATTGATTTTCAAGGTTCACTGGGCACTTATATGCAAATAAATTTTTTAAAAATTTAACATATCTTTGCATGTCGCACTTTATGTGAGCTATTGCATGTTTTTTAGCCTGTCACTGGATTAGATATTTATTATATGCACAAATATGTATGATTTATTGTTGTTATAATTACATGTATGCACATTGCACTTAGAATTGTTCAAACATATATATATTGTATCTTAGATGGTGTTGTGCACATTGCACGTAGGAAGTATTGTGTATAAATATATATATTTTTTTATTTTTAAAAGTGATTTCAGGTATTACCTTTTTTATGGTATATAATTAAGTGCAGCGCAAATTTTTTATTCATAATCTGGAAAAAATATTACCATCAAGTGGACTGACTGTATCTTCTGAATTCATGGCCTTCGCCTACTGTCAGAAACCATGAATCAGACCGAGACAGAAGTACAGTTAAATCACACTTGTTTAATAATAAAAGTAAATAGAACAAACGTCAAAACATAGCCAAAGTCCGGTAACTGGAATGGATAGTCAGCTAAGCCAGAAAGTCAGGGATCAGTGTAGTGGAACAGCAAGCAGGATCTGGAGCCAGAAGGGATGTCAGCCAAGCAAGTCTTTAACAGGAACACAGGAGATATTCTCTGTGATGTTGACCAAGGTGAAGGCAGAGATCCTCTGGGCTGGATGGCTTAAGTAGGCAGGACTGATGAGCAGGATTTCATCAACAAGTGGGTAACTGTGGAGAGATAGGAGCTGACAATTAGCCGACAGCTGAGCGGCCAGCTCAGAGAAGTAAGGGCTAAGCCCAGCCCTGACATCAGGTACACCAACAGCTTCTGTGTTGAGGGATGGGATGTGGCTTGGCAGATCCGTATGTAAGCGGGGGTAGAGTGTAGCGTTTTCACAGAGGGAATCACACGTACTGACTTTATAAACCAGGCAACATTTATTACCGGAGAGACGGTAGTAGAAAGAGTATTTACAGCAGTAAGGCACGTAGTTTCACTCCAAGCATAGAGGCACAGATACACAGTCACTTCTGATGTAAGCGGTAATAGTATTCGTCAGCACTATAGGCACTTTCCACTGACTAACACAGTATAAACCCAAGCACACATGATGCGTATCTGTGGAGGCTGCTATTCACACACGTTACCCGGTAACCACGGTATTCCTTCGGCAGATGGATATAGATATCTGATCCGCTTGTCCCGCCCTCACAGTGAGGGCACCGGTTTTATTATCCACAACAGGGAGTCTTTTATCCAACCAGGATTGCTGATGCAGGACTCCGTAGGAACCCTGAGCTATCCCTCACAAGCTGGAACACTCTCCCTATCTTCTCCTAACTCTCCCTGACAAGCGGGTTCTCTATCCCTGTCTATGCACACACGTGAACTCAACTGTCACCCAGTGAACCCGTCATGGCTGGGCTTTCTTATATAAGGTATCCACCCAAAAATGGCTGACCAAATCTCCCGAGATTTGCTGTCCTATCAGGACAGCAGGCTTATCCAAAATGGTGCTGGAGACAATGATAGAGGCCAGACAACTCTGAACATGTGTATACATAAACATATCAAATAGGCTGGAAAGTGAGTATATACACTTGCTAACCCACTACCTCTTGCAGCCAGCTAGGCTTCCCTGCACTACAGCTGCCTACATCCCCCCCCCCTTTAAGAATTGCAATCCCTTGCATGCACCTAGGGAGAGGTAATAAACACAGTGCAATAATATAGCAAGCAATAAAACAAGCAATACGTAACAGTTCAAGTCACATAGTCAGAATACTTGACAGGTTTCAGTCCCATGGTAATACGCTTGGGCAAGCGAGGCTCCGGGTCTTCCAAATGTCTATCTCCCTCCGAGGCAACAGGATCGGTAGGTGCTATTTCTTCCACAAGAGGCTCATCCTCCTTCACAGTGGGGGCACCATGTACATCTGGCTTCTTCACAGATAGGTCCCATTCAGTAGCAGCAGCCTGGTTCCCTGTATCTCCCCCAGCTAGGGATAAGGTCTCTACCGCCGGCAGGGGGGGGGCAGGTACCAGGTTGCACAGTCACTGTTGAGGACATCCTGGCTGTTGTCGCATCTAGCAGATGGGGTAAAGACCGGAACAGCATTATCCGTTCGTGAATCAGCATTGAGCACACAGGGACGATGGAGATTACGATGCAGTCTCTTGTGAGGTCCATTTGGCTTCTCTGAAACCAGATCATACACAGGCCACCCAGGGAAAGGTTGTTGCTTGACTCTGTATGGACAGGGCTCCCACTAGGGCTCCAGCTTGCTGCCCCTCGAGTGTTTAGGATTCCTCACCAAGACTTTGTCTCCCTGTCTTGCACAGTGGCAACAATCGAACTGTCATAGAACTCACCTTGCTGGTCATGGTGTTGGCCGCCTTGGGGCGCGCCAGTGTGTGCCGGTGCGTGTTGGCACGCTCGTTCCTGTGCGTGCTGCTGCGTGCGTTCCTGCAGGCGCTGGTGTGCATACTGGCGTGCGGGCGCGTGCGGGCGCGTGCGGGCGCGCCGGCGTGAGCGTCGGCGTGCACGTGGGCATCGTTTGGCGCCAAGTCGGCCTATTTAGGTTGGTCAGGCACTCTGTTCAGTGCTGCCTGATCATCAGCTTCCTGTGGCCTAGTTCCTGTTTCCTGTCTTGACTTCCTGTTTACCTGATCTCCTGACGACCCGGATTGCCCCTGGATTCTCCTGTTTGCTGCCTGAACCTGACCTTGGCCTGTTTGACTCCGCTTCTGCCTGCTCCTATTGTACCTTGTTGCCAGCCTGTTGCCGAACCCTGCTTGTGTCCCGATCTGCCTGTCTTGCTCCTGCTCAGCACCTGTTACCAGTGTTCCGAACTACTGACCTGTTGCCTGAAGATCATCTCTCATCCTGTACCTGGATCTCTTCAGCAGGCTCTCATACCATTCCGCACTCTTGTGCCTCCTGTCTGCTCTACCAGGGGCCGTGAGTCGGATAAGTAAGGGAGTCTACCCTCTGCCCAAGCGGACTCATCAGTCTGGTAAGTAAAAGTCTGACACGAACAGTACTTTCCTCGGCTAAATCCTGGTGCTTTCCCAGTACTATCTGTTTGGCTTGATCCAGGCGGTGCCAGTGATCTTGGATCCATTCATCCGGGGTCCTTGACGTGATAGGCTCAGGAGTTTCCAAGAGTAAATCCACCAGTAGATGGCCACAACGCCCAAACATCAGAAAATGGGGGTATAAGCCAGTGGCTCCATGCAAAGTCTGATTGTAAGCCCAAACAACATCTCCTACATACTACGGCCAACATTCTTGATGCTCTTGCTCTAATGTGCAAATCAATCCCAACAATGTGCGATTAAAGTGTTCACAGGCCCCATTTCCCTGGGGGTGGAAAGGAGTAGTATGAGACTCCCGAATACCACTAAGATGGCAGGTAAGTACAGAAAACACCCTAGACTCAAAGTTTGGTCCTTGGTCAGACAGAATCCATTTGGGGTACCCGTAGGGCTGGACCACATGGGTCCAGAACAGTTTGGCCGTGGTGGCAGCAGTCTGTTTTTTAGTTGGCACCACGATGGCGAACTTAGAGAAGTGGTCCACAAACACCAAGGCGTAGCGATAACCTGAAGAGGTGTCAGCCACTGTCAGAAAGTCCATGGTCAGTAATTCAAAGGGTTCTCCTGTGCTCACCACCAAAGGGGTAGTTTTCTCTGTTCTCCCTTTGTGGATGGCACAACTCTTACACCCCTGACATGCCTTCTGCACTCACTTGGATAACTCCGGACAAAATATGTACTTACGAATAAAGGCCTCCGTCCGTTCTGCACAGAAGTGTCCTCGAAATGGTGAAAGACTTGACAAACCTTCAATTGAGGGATAATCTGTTGATGAATAACTCGCTGCTCCCCTGGAATGCGTGCCTTTTGGTATAAGAGTCCATTATATCTTTCCAGCCTATCCCACTGTTTCAGAAGCTGACACAACTTCAGTGAGAGCCTCCTTCGCTCCCCTGAATCTGGTTTCCGATTCCTGTCCCAATATCTCATGAGCTGATCAATGTCAGGGTCTTGCTGCTGGAGTTGCAGCCACTCTTGAGGAGTATGAATCTCTGGCCCTCCTAGCGTAAGTTGGTTGCTCTGCAGAGCCGTTGAAGCCAGTTGCCCTTGCCGGTGGATCCCGGAGGGAACAACCTCATCCTCTTCGAGTTGTTGATCTAGATTCTCCTGAGGGCCGTCGAGAGGAAATCGGGAGAGAGCATCAGCATTACCATTGGAGCTTCCTGGCTTGTAGTGAATGGTATAGTTGAACCAGGCCAGTCAGGCCACCCAACGTTACTCCAAGGCCCCCAGTTTAGCAGTCTCTAGATAGGCAAGAGGATTGTTGTCAGTATATATGTCCACGTGACCACTTATTAAGTACTCAGCAAACTTTTTGGTGACTGCCCAGACTACCGCTAACAACTCAAGTTTAAATGAACTGTAGTTGGTTGGGTTATGTTCGGTAGGGCGTAAACTCAGACTTGCATAGGCGATCAGACGCTCCGTTCCATCTTGTTCTTGAGCCAGCACAGCCCCCAATCCTTGGAGACTGGCATCGGTGTACACCCGGAAGGGTTTATGATAGTCAGCGTAAGCCAATATGGGAGCGAAAGTCAGCTCTGCCTTGAGGGCCTCCAATGACTCACTTTGTGCTGCCCCCCAACTGTCAGTAATGCTGGGAGAAGATTTTCCTTTTCTATTGGCCGGTTGCCCACACAACAACTTGGTCAAAGGGACTACAATAGTCCCAAAGTTCGGAATGAATCTGCGGTAGTAACCCACAAGCCCCAAGAAAGAGCAAAGCTCTGTTAATGTTTTAGGAGTTGTCCATGTCTGTACAGCCTGAATTTTGTCGGGATTGGGGGACACTCCTTTTGCCTCGACCACATGCCCCAAATACTGGATTTTTGTTTTCATGAGATGCCATTTTTCCAGTTTGAGCCGAAAACCATACTGAGCTAGCCGCTGGAGGACTTGACCAGATGTAGCAAATGGTCCTCGAACGTTCTGGAAAAGATGATAATGTCATCTAGGTAAATCAGGACAGATTCAAAGTTCAAATCTCCCAAGCAATGTTCCATTAGCCTTTGGAACGTACTGGGGGCATTAGTCTAGCCAAAGGGCATCCGATTAAACTCGTATAGTCCCAGAGGGGTGATAAAGGCCGTTTTTTCACGATCTTCCTCTTTTACCGGGACCTGCCAATATCCGCTGGCCAAATCTAGCATGGAGAAATACTGGGCCTGTCTCAAGGCCATTAGGGATTCTTCGACCCGGGGCAAGCATCCCAATGGGTACAGGCATTCAATCTGTGATAGTCCACACAAAAACATAAGTTGCCATCCTTTTTCCGCACAAGAACTATGGGCGCAGCACAGGGACTATGACTCTCTCGAATCACCCCCCCTTGCAGCATGCCGCGTAATAAGTCTTTGACCTCTTTGCAAAGAGCCGGGGGTATATTACGATACCTTTCCCGAATAGGAGCCGTGTCTCCAGTGTGGATAAAATGATCCAAAGCATTAGTACAGCCGTAGTCTTCAGAGCCTTGAGCGAATGCCATCAAATGTCTGCAAACTATTTGCTGAAGCTTGTTGCTTTGTTCCGGGGTCATCTCCTGCACCGGAAATGCCAGTTGTGTTAACAATTTCGGGAGATGGGTCTCTGCTGAATCAGGTGGAGCCCTCTGCAAAGCAGCACAGGCAGCCTCAACCCCAGGGCAGGTATCAGTAATGCAGCTTTTGGGTACTGTATACAAATTTGCAATGGCCACGTCCATTGGCACTTGTTTCGGGGTGGACCCCAATTTAACCAGTTGACCTTACACTTGTCCCAGCCGGACAACAGACTGAGTTCTGGCTTCCAGCCATTCACCTTTGGTTTCCAGGTTGCGTTGTGGTTCGACCATCACAGTGGCCCCTCTTACGTGTCTTCTAGCTACCACAGGAAGGGGACACACCAACTTTTGACGTGGGGGTATAATAACCCGATGAAGGGCAGGGAGACAGATGACCCCCACCTTCTCTGTGTGTTTATGACTCTGTGTCTGAACAGTCCGACAAGCGTTGATCAAATTCTGCAGTTGTGGTTCTGACTGCCCGGATGCTTATGTTAAAGCCTCCCGTAGAAGGCGAGTTAAGTCCAGTTCTTTTAGGGCGTTCATGCCCAACACCACTGGAATTTCTGGGAAGGAGGACTTTCGGGTCACCATGACCCCGACCCTAGGGAGAGTTTGTTCATACACTTTCATGGACATCCAAGTGACCCCTACTACTGGAATTGGTAGGTTGTTAGCAGCTTTCAGCCTCAACCAGGAGGGGTCTAGAGTTGGGGTTGGCCCAAACTGTTGCTGGTAGAACAAATAGGCCATGGTGGTGACTTCTGATCCAGTGTCCACCAGACATCTAGCTGGCTGTCTGTTGAACATCACTGTCGCCACTGGGCACCCAGAAATCATTGCAGGATCACATTGAGCAAGTGAATGAACATTTCCCAGGAATCTCTAGTTTAAAGGAATGTTTCGTACATTCTGGGCTCACACAATTCCTTGCGACATGGCCTAACCGTCCACACTACCAGCATTTTCGGTTGATATCGGGGTCCCTCTGGAGGGGGCTTACCGCCGCCCGTGGTTGTTCATACCCGCTCCGCAGAGCTGCTACCTCTTGCCTGAGAGAGGTGACCATATCAACTAGATTCTGTACGACCTTTTCCATCGAGGGCATCCCTGCATTTGAGGCGGTGGCAGGGCATGAGGCAGTCACTTCCTCCCGCACCACCGGCCACCTGGCTCTATGAATGAGGGTAACCTGGCTTCATGGCCCAGTTCTTCCTGTTCCCTCTCAATGGCCTCCTGTAGGATAGCAGCGAATTTCACCGTACCATCAGCCCTCACTTAAGGCTCTCTTTAATGAAGAGGACCATACACCAGCGAGGAACTGGTCCCGGATAAGCTGATCGGGGTTAGCGACCCCAGTTGCGGCGGGAGCCATTTTCTCCTCCAACCGGCACCAGATTTCCTGTAAGGCCACTGCAAATTGAGGAATAGTCTCTCGGTCGTGCTGTTCCCGACAATAGAAACTCTTCCAGAGTTTGGCTATGGATGTACTCTCCCCATACAAGTTTTCTAGGCGGCGCACAATAGCTGTTCTGTTATCCCTTTCCTTATCGGGCAGAACCATCACAGCCCAACGGGCTTCTCCTTCTAGCGCATTAACTGCCAAATTGGCAAAGTGTGCTGCGGGTATTTCGAACAAGCGGACCGAACTGTCCAATCTCTCCACCCAGTCTGTTAAGGGAATATTTGTGCCATTAAATTTTGGAATCAGAGCCAAAGCCGCTCTGTATGGTGCCATGATTGAGCCTCTAGCCTCTTCCCCGCTCGAGGATGATGGTTCAGACATCCTGCTGACTATACCAAAATGTAAGCGGGGGTAGAATGTAGCGTTTTCACAGAGGGAATCACACGTACTGACTCTATAAACCAGGCAATGTTTATTACCAGAGAGACGGTAGTAGAAAGAGTATTTACAGCAGTAAGGCATGTAGTTTCACTCCAAGCATGGAGGCACAAATACACAGCAAAGTCACTTTTGATGTAAGCGGTAATTGTATTCGTCAGTACTATAGGCACTTTCCACTGACTAACACAGTATAAACCCAAGCACACAATGCGTATCTGTAGAGGCTGCTATTTACACACGTTACCCGGTAACAACGGTATTCCTTCAGCAGATGGATATAAGCATCTGATCCGCTTGTCCCGCCCTCACAGTGAGGGCACCGGTTTTATTGTCCGCAACGGGGAGTCTTTTATCCAACCAGGATTGCGGATGCAGGACTCCGTAGGAAAAAATCAACAAGTATATATATAGTGTAGCGCTATGTGTATGAGTAGATAAGAATGAAATGTTAGAATCGAGCCATCCTGCAATGGCCAGAAAACAAACAAAACATTTGTTTAGAAAAAGTGACTTAATGAAAAAAATTGGTTGCACTAATACAAAATCACATATAAAGCATAATAGAAATACACCAGTGAAAAAGTGAAAACAGGATCAAAATATAAATCAACCATAAATAAAGTCCATATGAATAAGATGTGTCCTTGATGGAAATCAAAAACCACCACCAACAGTCTCTGAGGATTAGCTGATGAGGACAACAACAGGGTGTCACTGGTGGGTGAGATGGAGAAACACCAAATCCAATGTGACGTCTATGTGTGTGTCAAAACCACCACCATAACATCTGAGGAGGCTTACCAGACGCAAAGGACTTGAAAAGACATACGTCTTACAAGTCACAAAAAGCTTGTTTAACCACCGAGGCTAGCAGGATGAAAACATCGGGTATCCAAAACTTCAATTAGAGGGGAGGGAGGGTCTGTCGACAGCTTTCACTTTGATCTGAATGGAAGATGACAGGTTCTCTTTACTGCCAGACACCCCTAGGTGACTAAACCTCCTCTCAGATCTCCTGTAGGGGGCCCCGGAGCCCACACACTAGACAGATCCAATCTCACATTCACCTCCAGTGTTCTCCCTGTGCATAGAACACTGGAGGTGAATGTGAGATTGGATCTGTCTAGTGTGTGGGCTCCGGGGCCCCCTACAGGAGATCTGAGAGGAGGTTTAGTCACCTAGGGGTGTCTGGCAGTAAAGAGAACCTGTCATCTTCCATTCAGATCAAAGTGAAAGCTGTCGACAGACCCTCCCTCCCCTCTAATTGAAGTTTTGGATACCCGATGTTTTCATCCTGCTAGCCTCGGTGGTTAAACAAGCTTTTTGTGACTTGTAAGACGTATGTCTTTTCAAGTCCTTTGCGTCTGGTAAGCCTCCTCAGATGTTATGGTGGTGGTTTTGACACACACATAGACGTCACATTGGATTTGGTGTTTCTCCATCTCACCCACCAGTGACACCCTGTTGTTGTCCTCATCAGCTAATCCTCAGAGACTGTTGGTGGTGGTTTTTGATTTCCATCAAGGACACATCTTATTCATATGGACTTTATTTATGGTTGATTTATATTTTGATCCTGTTTTCACTTTTTCACTGGTGTATTTCTATTATGCTTTATATGTGATTTTGTATTAGTGCAACCAATTTTTTTCATTAAGTCACTTTTTCTAAACAAATTTTTTGTTTGTTTTCTGGCCATTGCAGGATGGCTCGATTCTAACATTTCATTCTTATCTACTCATACACATAGCGCTACACTATATATATACTTGTTGATTTTTTACTTCTTTGTCTTAGAGGTGTGTTAGCTGCTTATTGTGTAAATATTATTTTTCAACATCTTTGTAGCAGCGCTGTACTCATCCCCTATCTGTTTCCAGGACTCCGTAGGAACCCTGAGCTATCCCTCAAAAGCTGGAACACTCTCCTTATCTTCTCCTAACTCTCCCTGACAAGCGGGTTCCCTACCCCTATCTATGCACACACGTGAACTGAGCTAAATGTGGCTGGGCTTTCTTATATAAAGGTATCCACCCAAAAATGGCTGTCCAAATCTCCCGAGATTTGCTGTCCTATCGGGACAGCAGGCTTCTCCAAAATGGTGCTGGAGACAATGATAGAGGCCAGACAACTCTGAACATGTGTACACATAAACATATCAAATAGGCTGGAAAGTGAGTATATACACTTGCTAACCCACTACTTCTTGCAGCCAGCTAGGCTGCCCTGCACTACAGCTGCCTACATGTACCCCAAGTGGGAAGGCTTGCAGGAAGGATGGCGTGTCTCTGCACTTTCCCTACTCATCTGGAACCTCTCCCTGCCGTTAAACACTGTCCTGACAGATGGGTGACCTGTTCCTACACTACCCACACGTGAAATGTGCACCAAAACCCAGGAGCAAGGATCTTAAATAGACTCTGTCTGACCCAAGATGGCCACCAGAATCACATGGGGGTGCCAGCAGCCAATGGTTGCCCCAGTAACCCAGGAAACTATAGAGTGTCCATGTTCCTCTTGACTTCCTCTGCCTCTGCAATGAGCACCACCTGCAGTGTAGAAAGCAGACTGCACCTGCCTACATATATCACTTTTTGTGTGTGTCCAGCAGGTCCCAGGTGTATAAACAAGTCTGATTACTCAGAAAAATCTTTCCTCTCCATGGCGACACAATCAGTATTAGAGAACCAATCAGTTCCTTATTAAGCTACAAGATCCCTGGTAAAACAAGTCTCTTTCTCCATAAAAAACACATCCTTCTATGTCTGTAAAGGATTGGGGTATCAGCTACCATTAATGGAACAACCATTTGTATGTCTTTACTCTGACCTTTTGCCTGTATCCTCAGGCTGTCTCATTGGGGATAGCGTGTGCCAATAAATTTGCTCTATATCCTGTCTTATACCACCTTCATTTATAAAATCCATGGTTGTGTTAGATTGAACATAAATACTTACATTTTTCAGTAAAAATCTAAGTGTTTGATGACACAAAGCCAAGCAGGATGGCTGCTTCCAGACAGTTTGTTTCAAATTGTGAACAAGCTGGTGGGAATCCCAGACAACAGTATTGATCAAGTCATGACCATATATGAACAATGATGTCAGTCAGTATCACTAGCCAGCTGGGGATTCAATTATTATTACAGCCTCAAATCAGACATAGCTCAGGGATTCTATTAAAGCGGTAGTAAACTCCACTTTCTATCTTGTACCTATAGGTAAGCCTATAATAGGGCCATATCCTAAATGTGCACCGTTTAGGAGATATTCCAATATGTAACAGCTGGTGTTGTCACCGGCGCATGCCGCACTGTGCTCTCAATGGATGACACACTTGAGTACGCAATCCATTCAGAGTGCCGTGCCATGATTGTGGCTCCCGTGTGCATGTGTGGGAGTGATGTTATCACAGCTCAATCATTCAAGCAGCTGGAGCCCATGAACCCAGAAGACCGGGTGAAAATGGAATCCCTGTCGACGGTGACAGCGCCCTGCTGGAGGGATCCATTTTATAAGTAATAAACAAGTTTATTATATTCATAGTTGCCAACATTGTAAAAAAAAATTTTCGGGACACTTTTTTTGGCTGTAGGCGGAATCTTATTATAATTAGGGGGAGTGACATGCGTTTATAGGCGTGGCACAGAGAAAATAAAAATGCAACGAACGAAGCAACGAGAAATGGGCATGGTTTACATGAAATAGTGGGCGTGACTTACATGGGCGTGGCTCAAAGGGGTGTGGTTCGAGTCTGAGATGAATGAGGGATGGAGAGGGAAAGGGGGGGAGAGGGATGGAGGGAAAGCAGCCCCAGATCCTTCACAACAATAGAAATATGTGTATTATAGAAAGTTTAACAATCAGCAGATAAAGATACTCCAAACACATCACTTCAATCATCCATGGTTGTTATAGTGTCAGGATGATTGAAGTGCATTATTTCTATCATTACATTGTAATATAGAATGAAATCATTCAACTCACCATAATGCTGAATCAGTGGGATCCCTGAGCGTGTCACCTGCCACGTCGCCTGCCACAAGCAAAGTCCGTCCTTGCATCAGGTGTCCCCAGCGGAGCCCCTCCTTACATCTGGTGTCCCCAGCAGAGCCCCTCCTTACATCTGGTGTCCCCAGCGGAGCCCCTCCTTACATCTGGTGTCCCCAGCGGAGCCCTCCTTACATCTGGTGTCCCCAGCGGAGCCTCTCCTTACATCTGGTGTCCCCAGCAGAGCCCCTCCCTACATCTGGTGTCCCCAGCGGAGCCCTCCTTACATCAGGTGTCCCCAGGGCCCCTCCTTACATCAGGTGTCCCCAGGGCTCCGGTTACCTGGAGTAGTATAACACAAGATGGGAGAAAGTGACAAGAGAGGTGCCGCCATAACCCCTTGCAGCGCTCTCCAGCCTCCTCCGTGCTCCTCTCCCGCCATAACCACAGACTTGAACAGTGACAGTGTCACCCAGCCGAGGTGTGGAACGCAAGCCGCTTCCTCATACACAGCACTGCTACACAGGAAGGCTTACCCAGACCATATCAGCTTCCGGGTTACAGTAAAGGTCACGGCATGCTGGGGGGGCAGTGTGGTGTATCAGGGTGGGAGGGGCTGCGGGGAATAGGCAGGGTTTAACTGGGTCAGAGGGGCTGGGCGGGATGAAGGCACACAGTGGGCTTTGTGTTACAGCCACCCAGCCGGCTCTGCCTCTTGTTCTTGGACTTCGGGAAAATGGCGGCCGGCGGAGACATTGTCTCCGCCAGCCACGGACCTCTAGGGGAGGCGGTGGGGAGCCGCAAAAAATCTGGAAAAAAAAGAATTTCCCGGGACATTTCCCGGGAGATGCTAAAATCGTGAAAAAGGTCCAAATTCCATGAATGTCCTGGGAAATTCGGGACAGTTGGTAAGTATGTATATTTCTTTTGGGTTTTGTATATCACCCTTGTGTGTGAGCAGCCGCATGTTTTGCTTTGCGTCTAATTTAAGGTTCTTTGCGTTATAAGCAAGGAAGCTTAGACCTCTGTAGTGTTTTAATGTTTTCAACTATTACAATTTTAGGATACAAGACTGACAGATATACATACAACAATCAAAACTGCTACCTACTTCCTAGTGAATAAGCAGGAACTATGGCCTGTATGCAGTAGAAATACGCTAAAAAGTTACTTGGGGGGGCGTGGCTTGACCCTGGAGAAGATGGCTGCCTAATCCCAGAGCTCTCGCTGACAGGGATCGAATACTATCTATCACAGAAGGTGGAAACCACAGAAACACCCGAAAACACTATGGGAATGGCCTCCAGAGCACCCTCGACATTGAGATTACGTTCGCCCCGTGATTTGACCGGCGGAATACCTCAAAACATTCCGGAGATATTCCGATCCCAGGCCGGCAATATGGCGCCGGCTCTCACCTCACAGAACGCGCAGCACCAGCTGACAGGATCTAATGCCGGTGCTGTCTCCTCTCCTCACTCGGAAAACAACGATAGAGGAATTGTTCTGACTCCACATTCAGATGTAATTCAACAGCCCAGCCTGAATGATCTTAGGTCTGTGGCAGCGGATATCAAAAATACCCTGACGGCTGCTATTACAGACCTGAGAATCGACATTCAGGCTATTACAGGCAGAGTATTAGCAGATGAGAAGATGACTGCATCACATTCTACAGTGCTCCATAAGAATCATATGCTACTAGACACCCACACAAGACAACTAAGAGACATGAATCGCCACTTAGAAGATCTGGATAACTGTGGTAGACGCCACAATCTTCGCTTACGAGGTTTGACAGAAACTGTGGATTCAGATCACCTGCAAACACAAGTTATAGGCATTTTTAACATTGTGCTAAACAGACCGAGGGATACCCCAATCACCATGGAACGTATACACCGCGCCCTTAGACCGAAAGGAAAAGATTCAGACCCGCCAAGAGACGTCATTTGCTGCATAGTAGATTACCAAATTAAAGAGGAAATACTGAGAAGAGCGCGTACTATGACACCTCTATTACATCATGGTAAGGAGCTCCGCATATTCCAAAATCTCTCCAGCATTACTTTACAACGTAGGAGAGAATTGAAACCCCTGTTGGAAATATTGCGTACCAAAGGTATAATATATAGTTGGAAATTTCCTTTTGGTCTAGCAGCCTCTGTACAAGAGTGCTCTGCTCTCCTCAGAGTCCCTGAAGATCTTAACTACTTCTGTGACACGTTGGACATTCCAATTTCGGAGATACCAGATTGGTATGCGGAATTCCGTCCTTCAATGGCACCTACACATCACCTCAGGAGTGAACCGATGGAGACCCAGGATGTCCGTTACCACAGGCACCGCTCATCGTCTGAAGAGAGATCACTTTAGCATGGACCACAATCTCCTTCAATCAACAGCCCGACGAAACCCAGGAGCTCACGTAAAGCCAGATGGGATCGATGAATAATAGGAGCTCAGACTGCAATCTTAGAAAGCTACCTTCACTCAGTTCAGTTTTATTTTTCTTTATCGATTTAACTTTACCCCTATCTTTAATTCTCCTTTTTCTGCAGCTTGGTTATCGTAGCTTCTGTTCTCTACAAATCTCTCTTCACTAATAATGCACTATAGGGCGATTCCCATTTTTTTTTCTCTCTCTCTCCTCCTCCAAGATCCCAAGCATTGTTATGGTTTGGAATAACTTTTTTTTACCCTTATACTCCATCGAGGTAGAGAAATTATCTAGCCCTTTCTATTCACATATTCTTCTTCTTAAAAAATGAAGACTAATCTTGCTCATCCCTTTTTGGATTTCTTTATACTGTTGTATTTGACTCTCTCGTTCTCACATTTAGAGATTAAGACTTCCATGGTTCATACCTTGGCCCTAAGTCTGCTAACTACCGATTGGAGGGCTGAGGGCTTTGAGGTATCTTTACTCTGTAGTCCTATTATTCAATTTAATTAGTTTAGTTTAGAGACGAATGTATAACATTATTGCCTGATTGACTAGTTAACTATTTGATATATTGCCTAACGCACACGGATATGTAAGGTTAATGACTATATTTTTTTCTACTGTAGAAGAAAGGTGGGGGAACTGGAAATTTCATATAACATCACCATCCCAAACAACACCATTCTCCATTCTCTCTAGTCCAGTACGATGAGGGAAAGGAGGGATGATTAGAACCTACTAATGACAAACCCTATTTTACTTTATAACTAGACCAATCGGTATTTTTCCCTGTAAGCGGACACTTTTTTATGGTTATAGAATATCATCGGGCTTTCCCTTTTTCTATTATGATCTTAGCATGCAGCTGATGATCCATAGCCCTTTTACTACAGACCATTTTAACTGGAACTGCCATCTCCAAAACTGGTACCTTATTCTTCTTTTTATATTACCCTGACATACTCAAAACTCAGTCAAGACTAAAACTGGTCTCTACTTTAAGAAACAGGACACACTCACAACACGCATGTCCTGGTCACCTGTTATAGACAACACTTTTAAGTCTTTTACCAATGCCTTTAATCTGTCTCCTCATTCTCCACACTTAGGGACTGATTACAACATATTTACAAACAATAATTCCCTACAAAACTGAAGAAGTCCATTTAGATAGAAAATATATATTTGAAATAATACTATATTTCTTATAGTGTTCATAATATAATTCACTCCTCCATGTGCTCTCTTAATTCCATCATCTAATTCATAAACACTATAATTCTTTTCTGTCCTTCCACAGATTTATTTCAGAACTAATTAGGAACTCGGTTGCTCACCTCATGGTTATTTATATCTTCCTTAGTAAACACTGTTGAACAGAGCTACATTGTTTTTAACTGGGATGTTTTATTGTTATACAAAAAAAAGGAAAGGAGGGGGAAGAGAAGAGAAAAAGAAAGGAGGAGAGGGAGTGGAGAAAAGAGAGAAGTAAGGAAAAGGGAAATGAATGATGCTTAAACTTTCTAATGTTCTGATGTTATATCTTTTTCTACTTTTAAGAGTTATTGTTTTATCTCTAATGGTTTGTTGATGTTTAAATACATTACCATATGCTCCCAAAACATATTCTGTCATAGTGTTTATCACTACTTAGATACAAGTTATGTTCTACCTATTAAGTATTCTAAATAAATCTGACAGTTATCCCTATCAATACAGTCACTGCCATACTTATAAAATTCATTAGATCTTACAAAAGATACGCATAACCGTATATATGACGGTATGTTATTTCAATCTTTTGCTCAGGCCAGAAATAAATCGTATTCTCCCACTTCTCAGATTCAAATAAAATTACAGACACCTTCTTCATATGTTACATTAAAAGATTATTCTCCTGAAGTTAGCGGGATTTCATTCATTTTGCAAGGTTATATTACACTCCAGTGTTGATTTACCCTCCCACACAGTGGTTTCTTTTGATTTTCTGGTTCTTCTGAGCTACTTTTTTTTTTTATGCAAAAACCACTGACTCAATCTGGTTGCATATACATTTAGGTATTTATTGCACTTGGACTAGCGAGCAGGCTTCGCAAGTCCCCAGAATATTAATTTATTTAATTTTTTTTTCTTTCTTTCTCTTCTTCATTTTTAGACTCTATTTCCACTTCCATAACTTTCAATTGTCATAGACCAGCGTATATTACCCTCCCACCTACACTACATTCTATTTCATACAAACATTATTTCTCTAGTGCCTAAAGCACCTAATTGACTCCACTCCTGACATCCAATTGCGGAACTCATCCCAACTATTATCAATTTCACAAATCCATATATTGCATCTTTCCTGTGCTTCTCCATTAACACATCGTCTAACATGCACGCAAAAAAATATGCGTCAGACCACATACCGTCACCTAATAAGATTAACTCTCATCCAAAGGCTAACCACAATGTTACAGCCAAAATCATCTCATTAAATGCTAAGGGTCTCAATATACCCGATAAACGTTCGCAAGTCCTCCACTCCACGCACAAATTAAAAGCGGATATCGTGTTCATACAAGTAACACATTTTAAAACTGACACCGTACCAAAATTTTCAAACCACCAATTTCCAATGGCAATACACGCCACAAATAAGGACTCTAAAACTAAAGGAGTCTCTATTCTTTTTTCGAAAAATTGGCCATTTTAAATAACAGGGTCGCATATAGATGAAGATGGTTGTTTCCTATTTCTCAAAGGATCCTTGTTTGACAAATGCCTAACCCTGGCTAATATTTACGCCCCCCAATGTCAAACAAGTTCCCTTTTTCACACGTACAATGCAAGATCTCGTCTCCTTTCAGGAAGGTATCTTGTTAGTAGGGGGAGATTTTAATGTTCCTTTAAACCCTATTCAGGACACCTCATCAGGCTCGTCTAAATTACCATTCAAGGCACTACATACTATTAAGAAATCCCTCCAAGACCTCACGTTGCATGACTCATGGCGTACATTGAATCCTAACACTAAGGACTATACTTTTTATTCTAATCCCCATAGAAGTTATTCCAGAACAGATTATTTCTTTATCACACAGAGAGTCCTCCCCATGCTCCTTAAAGCAACTATAGAACCAATGTATTTATCGGACCATCACCCTATCACCATGTTGATTGAATTTTCGATCACTCAATCTCGCACACAGATATGGCGTCTTGATCCATCTCTACTTATGGACAATAACATAGCGTCCCACATCCAACAAAGGCTCACCCAATACTTCACTGAGAACGATACCACTGACATTTCCCCAATGCTAAAATGGAAAGTTCATAAATGCATTATTCACAGGGAATTGATAGCGATAGCCTCCAAACGACGGCGTGAAAGACAAAAAACCATATCAAATCTTGCCAACCGTATTCATGAGTTCGAAAAATCTCACAAAAAATCACAAGCAATTTCGACCCTCCAGGATCTCACCTTAGCTTTGTCAAATATTATACAGAACTGTATGTAGCGCTGGTAGATTTTTCAATCTACCGCTTATAGGTAAATTTAGTGGGTTACCTGTTCATACATAGTCAGATTTAGCCTCTGTTCCAGTTTGGCTGTGTTGCATGTAGTTTCACACTGTGCCTGTGGGTGTCGTTGTCGCCATGGGTCGGTGTTGGAAAGGTAACACGTTAAAGTGTATAAGTGCTCCTCTGTCCCGGAGATAACTCGGTGGAGGTGGTCCTCCGAGTTGCATTCTGGGAGAGGGTATTTATGGGACAGACGCCATGTTTTAGAGTCTCTTTCGTTCCACCTGCTGGCCCTCCTGGTCGACATATATGTGTTAGGAGTACTACCTCGTGGTCCTCCGACCGGGAGGACCACGTTGCTGCAGCGTGTGGGTGGGCCCAGAAGCCAGTCTGGGGCCTACCACAGCGGCAAAGGAATGGTCCTGTGCTGTCTGTCCTACGGGAAGAAGCTGGACAACTGAGAAGATCCCAGGGGAGGACCCATCATGGAAGGATCATGCAGAGTGCTGGTCTGGAGAGGGGCCTGGTGACTCAGTTGGAGGACGCATCCTAAAGTTAACCTACCGCATAGTACTGCCGGGTCGGCCTAAAGGTTCTGGTGCTGTGTTTGCTATTCATCGTAAACCATTACATCCTGTGGCAGAGGATCGTACGGGTTTCCATTAAATTCAAGTCTGTGGCAGAGACTTTTGTTCGTCCTGCGTATCGGCTGCTAGGTTAATGAGAGAAACCTATCTGGGCGGGCAAAGATTCAACTCTAAAAGGAGAGTACATTCATCTACAAGATTCCAATTCCTAATACTATACTAAGAAAAGGTATTTGAACTTCCCTGCAACTCTTCTTCTACCTCTTTCCTGCTACTTCCTTCAGTTACTCTTTATTAAAACCTTGGAAAAGATACTCAAGTGTCAAGTGTCTACATCATCTGGTATTAAACTCAACGGGATCCTAGACCCGGTTCTGGTGAAATTGAGGTAACGAAGGTGACGGTATCAGCCCGCTTTAAACCAGCAGCTCCACCGTGAGTTATTGCTACATGTACAATATTAAAACCCCATCTACCCGGAATAATACAGAAAGCCGATCGGATTTAATCAAAGAATTCCTAGCCCAATACGGTCCTAAACCAATCTCAGACGCTGAAGCGTTAAACTTGGAACGACCATTGTCTAAAGATGAACTAGATACTGTTCTCAAACAACTGAAACCTGGTAAGAGCCCGGGACTAGACGGCTTAACAGTGGGATACTATAAAGCGTTTACTGATGTATTATATACACACTTCTTACATGCATTTAATTCCCTCTCCACAGATAATCCTCCTCCTCGAGACCTCCTTACTGCACATATCGCTGTCATTCCAAAATCTGATAAAGACCAGACCTTAGTTTTCAACTATAGGCCAATTTCTTTATTAAATGTTGATCTAAAAATTTATGCTAAAATCCTAGCTAACAGACTCTTGCCCTTTCTACCACACCTTGTTTCTTTAGATCAAGTAGGTTTTGTTCCTGGTAGAGAAGCAAGAGATAACACTCTGAAAGCAATCAATATTCATAAATGGCTGACTTTGAAGAAGCAAAGCGGTTTCTTCCTTTCCTTGGACGCGGAGAAGGCATTCGACAGGGTAGCATGGGATTATCTAACAGAAGTCCTCAGGAAGATTGGCTTACGGGACCGCATGCTACAATATATACTTGCACTATACTCGAAGCCGACGGCTAAGGTTAGAGTTAACGGACACCTGTCGGATGCCTTCTCTGTGTCCAATGGGACACTTCAAGGTTGCCCTCTTTCCCCACTAATTTTTATCCTGACATTAGAGCCTTGTCTTCAACGTTTGAGAGATAATCAGGATATCAAAGGTATATCCATAGCTCGTTCCACCTACAAGCTAGCGGCATTTGCCGATAACATACTATTATTCCTACAAGATCTTCACCTTTCGCTTCCCAATCTCCTCAAAGATCTATCTTTATTTGAAACTCTAACTAATCTTAAAATTAATTTTGCTAAATCGGAAGCACTTAATGTATCTCTACCACGTGAGACCAAAACCTTATGCCAGACAAACTTTCCTTTCAGATGGAACTCAAATTCCATTAAATACCTTGGAATTCACATACCGACCAATCTTTCAGATCTATATAGCAAAAACTATATCCCGATTTTACAAACTATCCAGAAAGATCTTAAAGCTTGGTCGTCTGGTTTATTTTCTTGGTTTGGTAGAACCTCTATTATTAAAATGAACATTTTGCCAAAAATTCTTTATTTGCTCCAAACGACTCCAGTAAAATTACCACAAACATTTTATAAATCCTTTCGTAAAGCTTGTTCGGAATTCATTTGGGGTGGAAAAAGAGCTAGGTTGAGCTTTGATAGATTATCTTTAGCTAAATTGAAAGGTGGTTTGGAATTGGCGGACATCCGAAAATACTACTTGGAGTGTCAATTGACCAGAATAGTAGATTGGAATGTGCATACAACCACCAAAGCATGGATTTCTAATGAACAGTCCTTCTCAAATTTACCACTCCAAAATATAACCTGAATAAATACTAGACACATTCCTCAACAATGCAAACAACATCCGCTAATACGTTGCATGCATTTAACACTACATGCCGTCAATTTCATATCTCTTCAATCCCAAGCCCACTTACACTGATTAGACACAATCCTGATTTTCCACCGGACTTTGTTAGACCCTTTTTAATAGAATTAGGGCCCCATTTAAATCCAAAGGTGGAAGACTTCTTTAATGAAAAAATTTCCTTCCATTATCAACACTGAATACACGAAGGACAGATCACCAAATTTCTTTATGGTCATATATGCAACTCAAACATTATCTAACTACCCACAAACACGAGAACGAACACACTTCGAATCTATTTGCACTAACTCGGAACCACAACGTCATCTCATATCTATTATCTATTCCATACTTTTTGATGACCAAAAGCCTAAATCAAATCTTGCAAGCTCAAAATGGGAAAAAGATCTCTCCATCAATCTCTCAGACATAGAATGGGGAAAGATATATACTAATATACACAAGGGCTCAATCATGTGAATGTACAAGAAAATATTTTTAAATTGTTCTCCAGATGGTATAACATGCCCCTCAAATTACACAAAATCAATCCAACCACATGCTGGAGATGCAATAAGGAGGAAGGTTCGCTTCTTCACATCTGGTGGGAATGTCCCCCGATCATGAAATTCTGGATTGATGTATTCCGGTATATCGCCCAAATTACAACTATACACTTATGCCGCGTACACACGAGCGGACTTTACGGCGGACTTGGTCCGGTGGACTTTTCGTCGGACTTTGTTGGCTCCTTGCGCCGGACTTAAAAACGGACGGACTTGGCCACACACGCTCACTGCAAAAGTCCGCTGGTTTGGAACGCGGTGACGTATAGCACGTACGACGGGACTAGAAAAAGGAAGTTCAAGCCCCACTACGGCACCCTTTGGGCTCCTTCTGCTAATCTCGTGTTTATCTCGTGTTAGTAGAAGTTTGGTTAGAGACGATTCGCGCTTTTCACACTTCAGCTTATTTCGTTCGTTTTCTGCGGTTCAGTTTGTGCTTGTGAGGTTTGTATCTGCTTTTCAGTGCGTGTTGGTCAGTTTGTAACCTGCCTTGCAGGCCGTTCTGGTCCGCTCGTTCCTGATTTTCAGGTCGTTCTTCATAGGCCTTGCTGTTCTTCAGTGCGTTTGTTATAAGTTTGTTTGTTTGAGCAGCCGACCGTTTTGAAGCCATGTCGCGTGGACGTACTCGTTCTCGAGTTCGTGCTGTGTGGGGACTTGGTGTTGGGGTTAATACTTTGACCCGAGTCCAGTCCATGAACAGGGCGAGGAGGAGTTCATGGACCAAGAATTGGTTGCGCCAGCGTGACCAGTTCTCTCATATGCCTTTGCTCCGTGAGCTCCGTGAGAATAATCCTGAGGATTTCAGGAATTTTCTCAGGATGACGGACCCCGTCTTTGAGCGTCTGCTGGCTATGCTGACCCCCTATATCAGCAGGCAGGATACCTGCATGAGGCAAGCCATCAGTGCGGAGCAGAGGCTAGTTGCCACGTTACGTTACTTGGCGACAGGGAGAAGTCTTCAGGACTTGAAGTTCTCAACAGGCATCTCCCCCCAGGCTCTGGGGATCATAATCCCAGAGACCTGTTCTGCTATTATTCAGGTCCTGCAGAAGGAATATATGAAGGTAAGTTTTATCCTTTAACATTACATGATATGTATAAAATGTTTTTTGATGTATTGTAGAACTGTCCTCTTTACCTAATTGCCATGCTTTCAATATGCTGTGAATGTCCCCTTTATCTTCGTGCATGCCTATTTTAATCATTTATTGCCCTACATGCATAATTTCTTTCATTAACCTCCCCACCATGCAATCCTGGGTCCATTTATATCTCTAGCCTATAGTCCCTTGAACAATGTATATTGTCTGCTCCATTGTCTTGTTTGTCCCTCCCCCACCCCACAAATGTTTGAACCAGTCAGGTGTGTTTGTTAACCTAATTAGAACCCCTCCACCCACATTCAAATGTATCAATGGGCCATCAGAGGGGGTGAGTAATCTTATAAGTGTGCCTTATGTTTTTCAACATTTCAATTACAAACACACATATTAATAATATTTGACTGCTGTTGTTTACTAATGTTTTGGTGTAATCTGATATACAATTTATGTTTTAAAGTCCTTATCTTATTTTTTTGCACTCCACAGTTTCCTTCAAGTACACAGGAATGGCAGACTGTGGCCTCCCAGTTCGCTGACCGTTGGGACTTTCCCAACTGTGTAGGGGCGATTGACGGGAAGCATGTCCGGATTGTGCCACCACCGCATTCGGGGTCTTATTTCTATAACTACAAGGGGTTCCATAGTGTAGTTTTGATGGCGGTGGTCTCGGCACATTTGGACTTTATGTTTGTGGATGTGGGGAAGAACGGCCGGATGTCTGATGGAGGAGTCTTTGCACAGACCGAGCTGTGCCATCGTCTCCAGACCGGTGGCCTGGAATTGCCACCTGATGACGAGAATGTGGATGGACTCCCCTCAGTTTTTATTGCGGATGAAGCATTTGCTCTCGGTGAGAACTTGATGAGGCCGTTCCCCCAAAGGACACTCACCCCTGAGAGGAGGGTATTTAATTATCGGCTGGCCAGAGCAAGAAGAGTTGTGGAGAATGCCTTTGGGATTCTGGCCAGCCGGTTCCGTTTATTCCTTTCTTCAATTAATTTGGCGGACTATAAACTAAACTACGTCATCCTTGCTTGCTGCATCTTGCATAACTTTTTAAGGAGACATTCAGCAACATATCTATCCTCTGTTGGGCCTGAGGCCAGCCTGGAACAGGATAGCACTTTGACAGGCCTAGAAATTGGCCGTATTGGCTTGGCCCCCCGAACCGCACGTCAAGTGCGTGACCGTTATGTCAATTATTTTAATGGTCGGGGGGCCATTGCTATTCAGCAACAGCTGTAAGTTTCTTACAAAAATAAAAAAGAAAATTGTTTTATCTAAATATCTTGTTTTTATTGTTGTTTACATTTAAGTTATGTCTGTCTCCTAGTGCACTTATAGTAGTGTCAAGTGCATTTAGCTTTAGTTAATCAGGCCCACAAAAACAAACCACAAAATTTGACTTCAAGAATCAGCCACACACATTGTATTGCGTAAAAAATTTTACTTTGTGCACATTGAAAGGTGCATTTTTAACAACATTTTTTTTCTTTTTTTTCTTTTTATTTTTTGTTAAATTATTTTACGTTGTGTAAAAAATTTTTGTTTTACAAAATTATTCAAGGCATATTTTCACAAATATATAGACCTTTATATAAAAAGATTTACATAAACAACAGTGTTTTTTAAAAACCAAACAAAAAAAAAAAAGAACTTACAAAGTTCAACATTTAGAGAACGGTGCATGTAATGTCACCCTTGCAGAAATTGTTAATTTAGAAGATGCTCAAAATGGACCTTTACAAAAGGGTCAAGTCAACATGTGCTATCTCCTATCATGGGTGAGCAATGTACGTGTTTTGTGTGTGCAATCCCATTTTTGGTTCCTCTCACCACCAAAGATTTTTCTGGATGAAGGGGTTGCAAACACAAAAGAAGTACATTGCTAACCCATGATGGAAGATAGCACATGATGACACACCGTGTGCATCACAATGTAAATTTGGGTATACCCCAAAAATTTAAAATACTATTTTTTTAACAAACAAACTTCACAAGGAAATGAAGAACATGATTGATGATTTTAGGCCAATGGTGATTATATTCGGCCCAAAACATCAATCATGTTCTTCATTTCCTGTTGCATGGAGTCCAGGCGAAGTTGCATGCTGTGAATTTGGTCACGCATTTGATCGATCTGGCCATTCCACAGCATTATCTGGCCAATTAGTCTTTGCGCACTGTCTGTGGTGAAGTGCTTTGCTGCTTGGCCTTCCACAACCAGAAACTCACCTAAAATGAGTGAATAAAAACAAGGTTTACAATATGCACGCCAAAATACAGTAACTCAAGCTGGGGTGTCAGTCACTCACTTGGTGGGCTTGAAACCTCACACACTTCCTCCACCTCTCCTTCCTCAAGGTCGTCGGGTGGGCGTGGTCTTGGGCTGGGGCTTGGGGTATCTTCTGCCTCAGGCTGGTGACTTGGGGGGGTCCTGAGATTCTTGGATTGTTGTCTGAGTCTTTTCTCCCCTATGAGAATTGAACAAAAGGTATAGTTAAAACACACTGATATTTTAGCTTTTAATAAATAAAGTAAAATGTTGGTTATGAGTTGTGGCCAATTTTTCATCATAATAAATGTTGAAGACAGGATGAACATTACCTCTGAACAACAATTATAAACAATGCTCATTTTCGGGCAAGTTTCACAGATGCTGACACCTCAATGATCTCCTATGTGTATTACCCCTCTAAAATTTATTTATGGTCACATAGTACACTAGTGCTCGTGAGTCCAGATGTGGAAAAGCTGATGTGTCCTGTCCCTACATTACACTGAATCATTTTTGATGAAGCATTATATTTTCAAACACACCTACACCACATCAACTAATTGTGGGAATTCGACAAATTATCAAGACATAAATGTATGTCCAACCCTGTCCCATCGTATTTGGCGAAAAAATAACGTCACTTTATAAAGTATCATATCTATTCTAAAGAACGGTCTTTACGAACGATGCTGAAAAAACTCCCAAAATAAGGATCAGCATGCAAGTTAAGTATCTCAATAGTAAAACACAAGTACTTACTTTTTTTAAGCAGCTTCTTTATTTGCCAATATTGTTCTGGCTCCCGACTTTTGATGTCAGACCACCGCTTCCTCAATTGTTCTTTCGAACGTTTTGTACCAAATTTCTCTTCAAGAGCGGTGACAACTGAGGACATTATTTTGTCCTTCCTCATATTCGGTCGTGTGTACGGTCCTTTTTTGCCATCGTAGTCCTCCCTTCTCAATATGGACACCATCTCCACCATCTCTTCAAAAGCCATGTTGGTGGCCTTATATCTCCTCCGGGATGTGGATGTTTGGGGCTCCGGGCTTTCCTCCGCGCTACTTCCACTTAATCTGTCCGCCATCTTTTGCTATCTACTCCCACTGCGCAACGAAGAGTGAAGGGGCGGGGCCAAATCGTACTTACGAACGTCAGGGGCGGGCGACGCAGGCGGAGCATGACACATGCGCAGTGTATATAAAGCTATTACGATGGCCTACGTATGTCCGTGCGGAAGTAGCGAGCGTCACAAATGAAGGTAAGATTAAAGTGTGTGTGTATGTGTCCCCTAGATTACAACCCAAACTAATCCTGTGATTTGGGACTGACATTTAAGTTTGGATCTTGTGTCTTGTCTTGCAGAAAAAATGAATCCCTTTAAAGAGGAAGAATTTTTGGGCCAATTTATTGAGCTCTATGAGGACAAGAAAAACCTGTGGGAGGTCAAACACCCCCTATATTATAATAGGGATGTTAGGAAGGCAACACTGGGCACACTTTTAGAGTTTGTGAAGACTCGACTCCCCCAGGCAGACTTCAAGTTTGTGGACAAGAAGATTGGTATCTTGCGAAACATGTATAAGCGGGAACACAAAAAAATCCAGGAGTCGCTCAGATCCGGGGCAGCAGCTGACCAAGTATATGTACCCAAGTTGTGGTACTACAACAAACTGCGATTCCTGGATGACCAGACCGAAGCCAGGCAATCACTTTCCACCCTTCCCCCCACCCTTCCCTCCAGCCTTCCCTCCACTCTTCCCTCCAGCCTTCCATCCACCTCCACCCCAGCTGAGGAGTCCCAGGATGACTTGGGCCTTTTCAGCATTGATGAAGTTGATGCGCCCACCTTCAGCCAGGTATCCTTTTTTTTTAAATTTGGGATTGTGTAAATGTTATTAATGATGTTAAGGTGTTAATTTTGAAAGTGCTTCCTAAAAAATCACTTCTGCACAAAGAGTAATATGTAGACATATCACTAGACAGTAGTGGCCAAATATATACTTCACTTCAGATCTTGTTGATCATCTGAAATAATGGTGTTGTCAAATAGATAGCCTTTACTATTTTGTGTAATTATATTTGAAAGTCATGAGCTGAAAATTGTGTGTGATTGCATAACACAAAATTACAACTTATGTCCCTTTTTTTGACACAGGATGACCTCAGCCAGGAGGAGGCCTTGCCCAGTGGGAGAGAGGAGGAGGCCTTGCCCAGTGGGAGAGAGGAGGAGGCTGTGGCTGGGCCAAGTCGAAGCCGCACAGAGTGTCAGGTGCCTCCCCTCCGCATTCTCCACAAAAGGCCCAGGAGAATGACACCAACTGAGCAGGAATCCCTAGACCTCATACGGGAAGCAAGCCTCATCCTGAGCAAACCACCCAATGCAGAGGAGGCGTATGGCACCTATATAGCCAGCAGATTGCTGGAGTTGGAAAAGGGCCAACGCCTCCTCTGTGAGGGTCTGATTTTTGAGGCTTACCAGAAGGGCTTGAGAGGGGAGCTTACTGCTACCACATATCTGGCAGATGAAGCCACTCCTCCTCCTCCTCCTGCCCCAAGTACACCACCAGAGGCACAACCTCCAAGGAAGGCTGCAGAGAAGCGTAGAGGGAAGGCTCCACGGAAGAGTCGAAAGTGATTGCCTGGTTTCTGTCTGGTCTGACTGTGCTCCCTGTGCTCCCTATAGTCGCAAGATACCAATTTTCTTGTCCTCAAACTTGATGTGTGTCCTGGGGGACGAAAGGCTTCCCAGATTCTAAAAGTGTCTCCAGTGTTGCCTTCCTAATATTTTTTAGAATAAACTAAATACATTTTTGGTTACCTTACATTCTTGCCTATGTCTTTTGATTAAAAAACGCCTTTTTCTTTGGGAGTAGGCAGGTACAGGTCCAAAAGACTATGGGGTTGATTTGAGAAAAGCAAATAGTCTGTGCACTTTGCAGAGGGCAGTTGCCCTCTGCAAGTGCAATTGCTCCAGAGCATCAGAAATTATTTAAAAGCTTGACTTTGCAAAGAGTACCCAATCCTGTGCAAGTAAAAAAAAAAAAAAAAATTAGTCCAAAATCGATTTTAAAATTTATAATTTATGGAGATCTGGCTTTTACAAAATATTATATTAGTCATGGCAGGAGGATAAATCATGAAGAAAGTAGTTTGTGAGAACTCTGTGTGAATATAAAGCAGAAAAAAAACTTCATTCCTCTCGCATTATCAATCCTAAAAAAAGGCTGTATTAAAAGACGACAGAAGAGGAATGTGCTAGCTTCAAGACGAAGGCTAGTTTTACCAGACCGAGCGCTTCCGTCTTGTAATTGCTTCAGAGCATGCGTCAGTTTGAGTTCGTCGGACTAGCTCACAGACGATCGGTTTGTCCGCTAGAAAGAAGAGTCCGTCGGATAAATTTTAAACAAGTTTCAAATCTAAGTCCGTCCAACTTTTGAGCAAACAAAGTCCGCTGGAGCCCACACACGATCGAATTGTCCGACGAAACCCAGTCCGCCGGACCAAGTCCGCCGTAAAGTCCGCTCGTGTGTACGCGGCATTAGACTTCTCCCCAGCCCAAGCTCTGCTTCATCAGTCCACTTTACCGATGAAAATTTACCACAGATCATTGGCCCAACATCTCCTTAATGTTGCAAAACTTTGCATACCAGCCCTCTGGAAATCTCCCAATCCACCTACGATTGCCAACTGGATTACCAGAGTAAACAAAATAGCTTTAATGGAAGAACTCCAAGCACATGACTCCTCTAAAACATTTAGAAACACTTGGGCTTGCTGGCAACACTTCCAAACAACCTCCGAGTATACCCGACTTCTCAATTAGCCACTTGCATCCCTATACCACATACTATACACCACAAGTTTTTACAAACATATAAATAAAGATGAGATCATAAACCCTTATAGAGAAAACTCGATATTGCTAAGAGTTTCCACACCTGGATCCCTAAACTTGAGAATTTTCCACTAGGTGCTACTCAAAAAACAAAAAAAAACAAAAAAAACAAAACATATCCCCAAGAGACATAAATCAGTTAAAACTTAAAGATTTTAACTTTGATACACAGGTCATAATCCGATCTTGAGGGGGAATTTAGCCTTCTATGTTTCACAACCCTACTATACGCAATAAAAACATTAAATATTAACGTACTGATTTACATGTGGAAGGCCACTCTTTCAATATAATTTACCATGTCTTTATGGTAATTGTCAAATGTTCTATATTTTATCTTAAACTGGTTATACCTAACAATTTATTTCTGACCTTGCTTACTAGTTGTTACTTCTTATACTTGCTATTCCTACACTGTAATTTCTTGTTATTTCCGATAAGATTGTATTCTTATGTAAATTCTCAATAAACTTTTTCTTGGAAAAAAAAGTTACTTAGCTCAGGTTGTAGAGGCTTCACAATCTCTGTAGGCAAAAAGGACACGAGGCTTATTTTACAAGCGGCTGCAGGAGATCGGACGAAAATGTCATCAGGTGAGGCTTCTTCTGGCACAGACTATCCTTGGTGTTATGTCATTATAGAGTCCTCCTTCAGCAGGGATGGACTGGCCATCGGGACTACTGGGATTTTCCGGGTGGGCCGAATGGCTCAGTGGGCCGGTTTCAGTGGCTGCCTATTGTGTCTACATCAATCGCTGACAGCTGGCACCTGACATGTAGATCGAGATGCATGCAGAGTAGCGCAGGCAGCCTCTGTAGTAAGTTCTCTCTCATGTCACGCTGCTTCCCCCGGCGGCCCCTCCTCCTCCTCTCTTCTCGTCCATCTACATTTGCTTGTGACATCATCTGGGATGGATGAGAAGAGAGGAAGAGGGGCCACCGGGGGGAGCAGCAGCAGCGTGACATGAGAGAGAACTTACTACAGAGGCTGCCTGCGCTACTCTGCATGTGAAGAAAACAACAAGTAAATGCTGTGCCCTGATGTGCCCTGATTGTACCCCATGTGCCCTGAATGTGCCCTGAAGTTCCCTGAATGGACCCTGATGTGCCCTGATGTACCCCATGTGCCTGATGTGCCCTGAATGTGCCCTGATGTACCCAATGTGCCTGATGTGCCCTGATGTGCCCTGATGTACCCCATGTGCCTGATGTGCCCCATGTGCCCTGATGTTCCCTTATGTGCCCTGAATGTGCCCTGATGTACCCCATGTGCCTGATGTGCCCTGATGTGCCCTGATGTACCCCATGTGCCCTGATGTACCCCATGTGCCTAATGTGCCCTGATATACCCCATGTGCCCTGATCTTCCCTGAATTTGCCCCGATGTACCCTATGTGCCTGATGTGCCCTGAATGTGCTCCATGTGCCCTGATCTTCCCTGAATGTGCCCTGATGTACCCCATGTGCCTGATGTGCCCTGAATGTGCCCTGATTTCCCTGAATGTGCCTGATGTGCCCCGAATGTGACCTGATGTGCCCCATGTGCCTGATGTGCCCTGAATGTGCTCTGATGTGCCTTGATGTACCCCATATGCCTGATGTGCCCTGATGTTCCCTGAATGTGCCCTGAATGTGTCCTGCATGTTCCCTGATGTGCCCTGATGTGCCCGAAAGTGCCCTGATGTGCCCAAATGTGCCCTGATGTGCCCCATGTACCCTCATGTGCCCCATGTACCCTGATGTTCTGTACGCTGATGTGCTGTGTTCTGTTGCCCCAATGTGCGATGTGCCCCGATGTGCGATGTACCCTGATGTGCTGTGCCCTGATGTGCTTGTACCCTGATGTGCGCTGTGCCCTGATGTGTGCTGTGCCCTGGGCTGGTCTGGATAAAGTCCAGGGCCACATTTTTGTCCCAGTCCAGCCCTGTCCTTCAGCCTAAAATCGCTGGCCTTTTTATTTGAAAAGTTTTGGGTAGACAATCCCAAATACGTGTATCCTTTTCTGGCTTAATTTTGTATCGGCGAACATTTCCCAATTCAACCTCTAAATGGCACTGTTGTATCATACATAGGTCATATACCATATTTTAAAAGGTCAAGCTATTGTTGACCATGGGTTACCTGAATGCATTGTATAATCGGAATTCTTGTAAGAAACAATGGAAGCATCTAATTGCTAACTGACATTAGTCCAGTATACAAAAATTGTATCTATGTTTTAGTAATAGTATCATTTTTTTTAGAGGACAGCTTGTGTAAACGGTTTTTAACAGCATTTGTTTGAGAAGCATCCACTCAACCACTCAAAGTAACCTTATTTCTGCTTCTAATACAAATAAACAGATTCCTCTATGTAAGCCTGAGAAAAAAAAAATCAGAAAACAGACATACATACTCCGACTCTAGGGAAGGATAAGATGCTGGTAGGCTACAGCAGCTATTTATAATGACATTAAAATCTGACATTTTCCCATTGAAAAATAATATGAAATACTTAGTATGTACAATTGAATATGCTGAAACGACCCAAACATCACATGCCCAGGTGAATCAGCAGGTACAGCATAAATCAAACATAGTTTCCTTCTTAGATCCCTCGTGTATAAAATAGAGGATCAGAAAAACAGGTCTCAATGTTACGACCTACTCATAAGAGGCCTTCCTGAAGTGACTAGAGATCCTGACCAAGCAGACACACTTAGAGAGATTCTACAACATAAATACAGTCTTGGAATGACCAGCCGGCACTGAACTTTGCCTTGACAGTATGCATAGAAAACTGCATCTGCAGAAAAGCCATGAAATTTCCTATATTGCCTCCATTATTATGAAGAGAAGGAACCAATTCTCCAAACAATCAGATTCATCATACCACACATTGAATTCAACACAGCTCTGATCATCATCTATCCAGTTGTGGCAAGAGAAACACATGCATGCTGGAGAGTCTTAAAACCGCCACTAGATCTAATTCGCAATAAAGGAGCCACCTATCACTGGGGATACCCCTTCTCTCTCTGTTGCAGATCTGCACAAAAGCCTCGGCTGTCCGGGGACTCTCCCTCATTGGCTAACACAGCAGCAAGTGCTATTGGTTCCCTCTGCTAGCAATCAAAGTCAGTGAGCCAATGAGAAGAGATGGGGTAGGGCTGAGCCATGGCTCAGGTAAGTATTGGGGGGCTGAGGGGGGCTGCTGCACACATAGAATGCATTAAAATAAAAAACCTTCTGCCTTTAGAACCACTTTAAAGAACTGAGATTATTGTAACTTTATAATGTGTAAGGTTATGATTAGGATCTGGGCAAACTCCATCTTGGGCTGCCAGTCTCAGATCTTGGGCTCTTTTGGGTGATCTCTTGCCATTTGGACCTTCTCCCCGCACCTGCTGTCACAATTTGAAAACACTGCGGCCGTGTGGGTGGTGTACAACTACTGTCAGCTATTGTGGCTAATGGCAGTGGCGTCGGCGGGGGAGCTGACAGTGGCTAAAGCCCCGAGTGGGTCTCGAAAAAACCCTGAGTCTTGAGTGGGCATGGTTTCATTATTAGCCCCGAGCTGGGACCAATCTGAACCCAAGCGCTGCCGAGTGCGGCCGAGTGTAATAGCAGGTCCCACCTTCTGGAGCCTGCAACGCTGATGGACATCCCATGTCCATCATAGGCGCTGCAGGCTCCAGAAAGCGGGAATTACAATGTGGCCGCCACTCCACTGTCAGAAGATCCCAACCCCACTCGGCACTCGGGCGGGCGGCTCTCCTCTCCTCATTATGGCTCTAGTTGCCTGCAGTCTACTCTACTGTGTGATGGGTGTGCCCCTGAGCTACAGAAGGACACCTGAAGTCTGGTCAGGTAGGTCAGTGTATGTCGTGTATGTCATGTAGGTCAGTGTGTGTCAGGTAGGTCAGTGTAGGTCAGGTAGGTCAGTGTGTGTCAGGTAAGTCAGGTAGGTCAGTATATGTATGTCAGGTAGGTAGGTCAGTGTATTTATGTCAGTGTATGTATGTCAGGTAGGTAGGTCAGTGTATGTATGTCAGGTAGGTCAGTGTATGTCGTGTAGGTCAGGTAGGTCAGTGTGTGTCAGGTAGGTCAGTGTATGTCAGGTAGGTTAGTGTGTGTCAGGTAGGTTAGTGTGTGTCAGATAGGTCAGTGTACGTATGTCAGGTAGGTAGGTCGGTGTATGAATGTCAGGTAGGTAGGTCAGTGTATTAGTCAGTGTGTCAGGCAGGTGAGTTTAGTGGTCAGCATTGATGGGCACTGGTAAGCCAGGCAGCAACCAGCAAGTGAGCTTACCCCCCGCCACACAACCATACCGCCCAGCCAAAAAACCCAGCACCACTACAGCCACCCCCCATCCCCCCCGCCCCATGCCGGCCATGGACTTCAGGCTGAATCTCCTGGTCTTTTTGCCACCTAGCAACATGGCTAATGGCTTGTAGTTCTTAATGAACCACAAGGGTGCTGGTGAGAGCTCTCATAGTTCATAGTTCATAGTTCATTGATCTTCCTGGATTTCAGTAACTGCCTACCAGATCACAATGCTTTACAAGCTCCTAAGAAAAAAAAATTATAAATGCACATTTTTTACCTGCAAAAAATGTGCATTTATTTATTTTTTCTTTCCTCAATTTACCTAAGTCAATCACATTCAGAATCAGTGGCGGCTGGTGAAGTTTTTGGATGGGGGGGCGCCATACCCGCCCGCCAGACCCCGCCCATAGTGTTTGACCCCTCCCACTTTTATAAACCACACCACTTATAGAATTTTGTCTTTTATCTTTATAGCGGATGAATGATAAGAAAGGGTGTGCCAATCAAACTATAATCTACCTTTGTGCAGACCTTTCACTATGCAGATTAAGGCCCGGTTCACACTGCTGCGATGCGGGAACCCTGCGAATCAACTGCGGGTTCTGCATCGGACCCGACTCGCATGGCAGTTCACACTGCCATATGTAAACTGCTGGGGAGTGTCATACAATGTTAATGACACCCCCATTTCAGCTCGCATATCGCACCGCGAACTGACAGTTCGGACATGAATCAGATCGCATAGGTGTGAACACCCATGCGATCCGATTCTGGTGCGGACCAAAAAAAGGGTCCTGTGCGAGTTTAGCCCAAATGCGATGCGATTTCAGCCATACTATATGTATGGCTGAAATCACACAGCACGGACATTGCATGTGATTTGCACTGCAGTGCGGTGCGAATCACATGCGATCTCGCACAGCGCACCAGTGTGAACCGGCCCTAGTAAAGATATATGTTTGTACATAGTATCCAGAAAATAAAACATGTGTAAACACCAAATATAAGTCCTAGAAACCAAGGTTATACTTCTGAAGGTCAATGCACTCAAATGTCATGGCTGATATGTGGTGTATGCAGCATACCTTTCAAATGCATGCTAAGATATTTTGATCAATTGTATAGCTAATTTAAATTCCAGCATGACTACCCACAAGGCCAGCTCCATGATCTGAAGAGTTTGACACAGAAAAATTCAAGTGGTCTGCCCAGATCCATAACCTCAACCTTAATGAACACCTTTGGGTGGAATAAAACACCAATTGTGAACCAAGTCCTTATATCCAACATCAGTGCCTAACATTAAAAATGCAATGCCCACAGATAAAATCCAAAACCATGCTGGAAGCCTTCCCGGATAAGTGGAGACTGTTGTAGATACGTGGGGAGTGGGTAAAAAAAAACGTTAGCACCTAAATAACTTAAGAACTGAACCGACCCTCATGCTGCATGGCGCGCGAGATCTCATTACCTCACCTGGCTTCCAGCAGCTCAGCTCGGGCCGAAGAACGGAGCTGCTGATGTCACTTCCGGTTTTCATCTATCACACAAAACCCGGAAGTAACTTCAAGATTTAAACAACAATGCTCCTGCCCTAAGTGATTCTACGAGCGGAAGCTACTCGGCGCTTTGTATTGCGCCGCAAGGCGAGTTAATAGCCCGCAAATTAAGCGCCACGGCTGCAATCTCGTGATTGCATTGACGTGGCACTTCACATAGTGCACTGTGTCCGGCGCTCGAACACATTGCACTCAAAGGCCCTTTTTTTTCTTAAAGGGGCAGTTTAAAAAATTTTTTTTTTTAATTATTTTTTGTGACTACACAGGAGGGGGGCGGCGCCCGGGCGCCCCATATGGACAGGCCGCCACTGTTCAGAATTCCCTTTTTTCTAGAGTCAAAATTAAATCAGATTACTGTTATGATGAATGAAGGGAGAGATTCCCTGCCAAAGTTACAGGCCAATCTCCCTGATCATGTCGACATAGAAATACTGTATAAACAAAAGATTCTGGCTTCATTTCTCAATTTGCTCCCACCCTCTTGCATCCACCTAGATCAAGTTAGCTTTGTTCAAGAGAAAAAGGCCAGTGATAATTTTCTATTACCAATCCAAATTACATAGCATTCTCAAATACACAAAATACTCTTATGCCGCCACATACACAATCGGAAAGGCCGCCAGCAAAACTCAGTTGAGAGGTTTTTCTCAGAAACTGCGACGGTGTGTATGCTCCATTGGCCTTTTGCTGGCGGAATTCCAGCCAGCAAAAGATTGAGAGCAAGATTGGGCAGCACAGTGGCACAGTGGTGTAGTTGGTAGCACTCTCGCCTAGCAGTAAAAAGAGTCGCTGGTTCGAATCCCAACCACGACACTACTTGCCTGGAGTTTGAATGTTCTCTGTGTGCCTGTGTGGGTTTCCTCTGGATACTCCAGTTTCCTCCCACACTCCAAAAACATGCTGGTAGGCTAATTGGCTTCTGTCCAAAATTGACCCTAGAATATGAATGTGAGTTGGGAACCTTGGATTGTGGGCTCCTTGAGGGTAGGGATCGATGTGAGTGTGTGATGTATGTGTGGAGCACTGCGTATATTGAAAGCACTATATGGGTGTCTTGAGACACAATGTACAGGGATAGGGACAATTGTAGACACGCACACTCACTCAGGTTGAACTGGATGGACTGGTATCTTTATTCAACCTTACTAACTATGTAACTATTTCTCTAGTTTTCGGACGGGAAAAGTTCCTATCCGAAAATGCATTAGTCTGTATGCAATTCCGACACGCAAAAAACCATGGAAACAATTTGATGCATGCTCGGAAGCATTGAACTTAATTTTCTCAGCTCGTCGTAGTGTTGTACATCACCGCGTTCTTGATAGTCGAAAGTTCAGAGAACTTTTGTGTGACCATGTGTATGCAAGGCAAGCTTGAGCGGAATTCTGTTGGAAAAACCATACAAGTTTTTTCTGACGGAAATTCCGATCTGTGTATGCGGCATTACTCCTTTTCAGTGCCAGGACAAGGTCTAGAGCCCAGGGTGATTATGCCAAACTGCCCCCCCCCCCATGATGTATGAGTATTATGTGTCAGCAAAGATCCCCCCCCAAAAAAACTGAGCACTAAGCTGCATGCTTGCCCCCTAAGCATAAATTCACCCCCACTCCAAATCCCCCCTTCCAGCACAAATTACCCCCCAATCCCCCTCCTAGCACAAATCCTCTTCCCCCTATCCCTTCTCCCAACACATCCCCCCCCTAAATCACCACTTTTAGCACACTTACCGCCTAGATTCCCCCTTCTACGTAAAACAATACTTACCACCTGCCACCCCTAAATTCAACCTTATAACACAAATCCCCTCCCCCGCAATCTCCTTGCCACACCCCCCACCTCACATGATACCATAGTGCTCAGGGCACCCACCCCTGCTGCCCACCCCTTGTCCCGGCCCTGCTCCTTTTAACCACTTACACCAAAAAGGCATTCAACTACGTAGACTGTTCTTTCATGCTCAGGGTTTTGCAACACATGGGCCTGGGCCCTAACATTCTCTTAAGAACTATAGCCTAGTAACTTCACCTCAAATTGATCTCTGCAACGGCACCAGGAAAGGTTGGCCGCTGTTCTCTCTGCTCTTCATAATCTCCATGGAATCCTCCTTGGCTACACTATGCACTATCCATAATATGCAGGGCAGGCGCCAGCATAAGGCAGCTTTGGCAGCTGCCTTAGGGTGCCGGGATAGGGAGGGTGGAAAACATTGCATACTTGCCAGTTTGTTGAATCAATTTTCGTATTGGCTGGTTCTTGGGTTTTGTCCCAAAATTGGAGCTTGAGCCTCACCAGTGTTGCTGGTTATATCCAATCTGCAGTGAGGAGGTTCTCAGGTGGATTCACACACCGTCCAAATTAGTTTGGACTGAATTGCTTTGCACTGTGTCACTTTTTTTAATATAACACGCACTATTATCTGTTATGTATTAGTATGTTAATTTATTGGTATTTTAATGTTATTATTTATACACTGCTTTTGCACTTGGCACCTTATTTATGCTCACCAGTTTGATATTGTGATACACAATCAATTCATGCAGTTTCCCATTAGGGATCTCTATGCATACTGCTACCTTTAGCAGCAGTGTCCGTTTATTGTTGGATTAGCGCAGCACCATATCGTTCACTGATTCACAACAATGACACTCTCAGCCTCACCCTGCACAAAGATTTTCCAGCTTGCAGGACCATAATCTAAGTGCCAGCAAACTGAGAGCGATTGTCACTGTGTTTAGTTAACTAAACGATTAACCCTTTAAACTGCCACCAACTACTGCTATAAAGATGTAGCAAACGTTAACAAAATTGGCATTAAAAAAAATTTGATTTTAAAATAAATGTGTGTACACACACTGTCACAGGTATATTCAGAGATTCACCATGTAGTAGCGCTCTTCAAAAGACAGCAATTCTTTAAGTTTTGCGTTAGGGCACTAGAGACAATTTTAACACTGTTCAAACTATGGTTTATAAATAAAAAGGTAAAAAATGGTGAAAATAAAACCTTTACAAAAAAAGATAATACTAAGAAACAGAGACATTAATGCAACAGAAAAAGAGTTGAGGGTGAGTATACTTAAAGAGAGGCTCCAGTCTCTCATACAATTTGATAGGTGTTCCTTTGTTTGATGTTAAAACGAGTGCTGTCAACTATGGCTGCAGTCCCCTTTTCTGGACCTCGAAGGGGTGTTGACAGAATTGACCAATCAGAAGGCTGAGGGGTGGCCATGAGATGCCTCTGTGTTTATGATCATGCCACAGATCCAGTTTTTATATGTATTAATATCTCTGAATACCTACATGTTACAGTATTCTAGTAAACTGTTGGTGCTATATAAATCCTGTATAATAATAATAATAACATGCATTTCATAGTCCAGCATTGAATTACTTTCGGAATGAATATAAATATGACAGGTTTCAGTTGTCCGGTTCGCCTAGGACAGGAAATGGGACGGTTCTGCTCCCGATCCTCCTACGGTAGCGGTGCTTGGACTCAGAATGCTACTGATTAACCGAGGGAGGTAAATATGTTCATATTCTGGCTGTACGGTTATTATTTCAGAAGTTATGAAATACACTGAGATTATGGATTCTACCAAGAGGAAGAGACAAACATGTGTATTCCTACAAACTCCAGCTAAGGTATTTACAATAGGGGTGAGCTGGCAATATCTCTGTTTGTTTTCCCGGTTGCTCAAACTTGCGAAGTTGATAGTTTACGAGGGTTTCTAGATTGAAGTGTGGATCCGGCTAATAAGCATGAGAGGGTCTGCATCTGTAGTCTCTAGGATCTGATTACAAGGTTCTGGGATTGCTAACAGTTTGTGTATTTTATGAACTGAAGGAGGAGGGAGGGGAAGGTCACTGCAGCTATGTCTATTTTATGACAAAATGGCATGACACACGTTTTTTTGTGTGCCCAGTACACACGACCATTACAGGGTGGATACTGAGAAGGCTCTTGTGAGCCAAAAACATAGCACAGTGCTTTGTACACACAAATCACACATAATTCCTTGCCCCCACAACAACCAATAAGCTTAGAATTTGGGAACTAGTATGGACATGTCATACTGTAATATATTTTTAATATATTTATAAATGATATACTGTAGGGTCTGGGATTAAAAGTACCATTTCAGTCTTTGCAGATGACACCAAGCTATGCAGTGGAATAATGTCCTTACAGGATGTCTCCAACTTACAAGCAGACCTCAATGTACTCTTTAATTGGGCAACTAGGTGGAAAATGAGGTTTAACCACTTCAGCCCTGGAAGAATTTACCCCCTTCCTGACCAGAGCACTTTTTGCGATTCGGCACTGCGTTGCTTTAACTGACAATTACGCGGTCGTGCGATGTGGCTCCCAAACAAAATTGACGTACTTTTTTCCCCCACAAATAGAACTTTCTTTTGGTGGTATTTGATCGCCTCTGCGGTTTTTATTTGTTGTGCTATATACAAAAAATTGCGTCAATTGTGAAGAAAACGCATTATTTTTTACTTTTTGCTATAATAAATATCCCCCCAAAAATTTAAAAAAACATTTTTTTCCTCAGTTTAGGCCGATATGTATTCTTCTACATATTTTTGGTAAAAAATAAATCGCAATAAGCATTTATTGATTGGTTTGCGCAAAAGTTATAGCGTTTACAAAATAGGGGATAGTTTTATGGCATTTTTATTATTAATTTTTTTTTACTAGTAATGGCGGCGATGAGCGATTTTTTTTTTTTTTCATGACTGCGACATTATGGCGGACACATTGGACATTTTTGACACATTTTTGGGACCATTGTCATTTATACAGCAATCAGTGCTATACAAATGCACTGATTTCTGTGTAAATGACACTGGCAGTGAAGGGGTTAACCACTAGGGGGCTAGGGAGGGGTTAAGTATGTCCTGGGGAGTGTTACTAACTGTGGGGGCATGGCTACGAGTGACACGTCACTAATCTCTGCTCCCGATCACAGGGAGCAGAGATCAGTGACACTGTCACTAGGCAGAACAGGGAGATGCTTGTTTACATTAGCATCTCCCCGTTCATCCTCTCTGTGAGGCGATCGCGGGTATCCCCGCGGCGATCGAGTCCGTGGGACCCACGGCTCGACTCAAGGAGCTCCCAGCCTGCGCGCGCGCCACCGGCTGCGCACACGCAATGGCACGGCAGCAAATTTAAAGGGACGTATGGGTACGCCCATTTGCCCAGCCGTGCCATTCTGCCGACTTACATCGGCATGCGCCGGTCGGGAACCAGTTAATGTTGATAAAGGTAAAGTTATGCACTTGGGAGCTAAGAATATGCATGCATCATACATACTAGGGGGAGTACAACGGGGGGATCAATGGTGGAGGAGGATCTGGGGGTTTTGGTAGATCATAAGCTTAATAATAGCATGCAATGCCAAGCTGCAGTTTCCAAAGCAAGCAAAGTCCTTTCTTGTAGTAAGAGAAGTATAGACTGCAGAGAGAGAGAGAGAGATATCATTTTGCCCCTGTGCAAATCATTAGTAAGACCTCATTTGGAATATGCAGTTCAGTTTTGGGCACCGGTTCACAAAAAAGGATATTGGAGAACTGGAGAAAGTGCAGAGAAGAGCAACCAAACTGATAAGAGGCATGGAGGAGCTCAGCTATGAGAAAAGATTAGAGCTTCTGAATTTATTCCCTCTTGAGAAGAGGAGATTAAGGGGGGGATATGAACAACATGTATAAATACAAAAGTGGTCCATATAGTGAACTTGGTGTTAGGTTATTCACTTTAAGGTCATCACAGAGGACAAGTGGTCTTTTATGCCTAGAGAAAAAAAGATTTTATCTCCAAATACGGAAAGGTTTCTTCACAGTAAGAGCTGTGAAAATGAATAATAGACTCCCTCTAGAGCTGGCTCTGGCCAGATCAGTAGATTGCTTAAAAAAGGGGCTGGATTCTTTCCTAAACGTACATTATACAACTGGGTACTAACATTTATAGGTAAAGTTGATCCAGGGAATATCCAATTGCCTCTCGGCACCAGAAGGGAAATTTTTCCCCATGCTGTACCAAATTGGATCATGCTTTGCTGGGGTTTTTTTGCCTTGCTCTGGATCAGCTGTGGGTATAGGATTGTGTATATGGGATTATATGATTTATTTGTTTTTGTTTTTTTATTGGTTGAACCAGATGGACTTTTTCAACCGGACTATGTAATAGGCACCAACATGTTCCCCTTATGCCACTGCTTGAAAATTCCCAATTCCCTGTGGGTCTAGATTAAAGGCCCACAGAGGGCCAGTTGTGGTTATATCAGGTTACCAAAGGTAGCAGGGCACTTGAGCTTTCTAAAAAAAGAAAGAGATGGGGACAAACCCCCCTGCTTTTTAAACGTTGCTTTAAGTATGTAATTTTGTCAAGACCCGTTTTGCCAAAACCACTACAATACTATGTTATAAATGTAGCACCCTGATGTTTAGGCAGGACTTCTATTAAATTTATTTGCCAGGCAATAGTTGCCTTGGCCAATTGTTAGGAGATCAATTGATTTCCCCCTAATTCTAGATTTGCTGCACTTCTCTCTTCTGTCACTAAGTGGCTGGGTAGAGTCGGGGTTCTGTGCCACCTGGATGGCTGTCTCAGTGGACATGTGTTGTAGTGCCCTGGGCTGTGAGGCCAGAAACCTAAGGCCTATTCCAGGGACATCTGGCTGCTAGGCTAACAGAACCTCACTGTTACCTGTTCATGAATATGTCTGTCAAATCAACTCAGATAATGTTAACCTGGAAGGACATTCAACATTTCATTACTACGGTAAATGCTAAAGGAGAGGCCTTGAAGTTGCCAGATCCCAAGTATTACTGGTGAATGCTCTTGAATTGTGTTCACTGACACCATGTGTATTACAAATGTGTGCTTTACGGAGTTAGGACGCTATACCGGAAAGCCACTCCACCTTTTGTGCAGAAAGTGTTGCTAGTGGGGAACATTCCTGTTGGCTGTATTGCTGGGACTGTGCTGGACTGTATGCTGCTGGCAGATACAGGAAGTGCCCACTTGAGTCATGCTGGCTAGTGTTCTGAAATCGCCAGTATGTCTCCCTTGCAAAAGTAATGTGTTGATCGGACATTCAGCATGTTGTTTCCTCAGCTAATAAGGAACTTCATTCTCAGTCCCCGGCTGTTGTGGACACACAGACTGAGATTATTACTGCAAGGGGACCTGTGTTCAGAAGTGCGGTCCCTTGCACCATGGCCTTGTCCCCGGAGTTGTCCCTGAGAACAAGGGAAACTGCTGGGAAATGTTGTTCACACCCAAGTGAAAACCTCATGGACTTTGAGGCTTTAAGGACACTGGGTGTTTAGCTAGTTAGGTAGAATACGCTGTGACAAAGGGGCAAGTTCTCACCTTACAAACTGATTAATGGACTATTAAGTGTGCCAGGATATGCTGGCCACCAGGTGGCATGAGTCACGCCAGCCTGAGTGAGCCCTTGTTCATATAATGTGTTTATCTGATAGCAAATGCTAAAAGTTTTTGTAAGATAGCTGTGGAAAGGGGTACCATCCTTGGATGAGGATGGGGTCCAATTTCACTCATATGTATGTTTAGATATCGAGATCATTGTCGTTTACACATAATATAGGTGTATTTACACTGCTATGCTGCTCTTGGCTGAGGGAAATCAACATTTACTTACAATTCACTTATGTACATATTGCACGGTTACCATAGGGATAGGATGCATTTCTTTGCTGTCTGCTTTTCTCTTTCACAATTGAAAGACAGATTTCCTCTGGGTGGGACTTTGAATAGGGCAGATAGCTAATGAAATGTGAAAAGAGTATAAAAAGTATATATCTTTTAATAAGGATGTTTAAAATGGTGAACACATACATAATATGAAGAGCAACTTGTAATGGTACTCTGGAAACTGATAAGCATACAATACAGTGAAATTGTACAGACAATAACCGCAAAGGATCTGTTGAATTAGAGGTGAGTACAACAGAGGTACCCGGCGCGTTTCAAGATTTGCAAAGGTTGCTTTCTCTTCATCAGGGGTATATGCGATTTATCGCAGAACGTAAAAACATCTTCAAATAAATAAACAAAAATTCATTACATATTGATAAGTGTGAAGTAGAAATACAGCTTCAAGGTAAACAAGCATGTCTCACATTTTATCATATATATTAATGTTTAGAGACTGACCGTACTGACATTTATCAAAATCAAGTAAATGTTGATTTTGATAAATGTTGACAATTTATAGTATTCAACACAGCAAGAATGAAGAAGGAGGAGGGAGCAAAAATAACTTGATTAAACACCCATATTGATTGATAGATGCAATGAACTGAGGTGAAATTGTCTCAAAAGATGACTAAATACAATAGGCTGGAATAAGGTTGTCTCCAAGAGGAAACAGGGATGGAATCCCTTTGTTCTTATTGTAAACTAAATAATTCATATACTGTATATATATGCATATATGGGCATTAGATGGTTTGTTTATTTAAGTAGGGTTGGGTGGTTCCCATTCAGACCCTCCAGAGGCAAAACCCTCTAGGAATGGCCTGAAGGAGATTGACCCATTTAGGCCAGGTGGTGAGCTGGCACTTAAGCGGAATATCCACCTTTGTTCACGCTGGAGCAGAGTCCGGTTCCAATTCCCCCCCCCCCCCCATCCCAGGGTGGACGTGTTCGAGGATGATGAACGAGACTCTGGGGAAAACTCCATCGTGGACATTGGTGACATGTTTCCCCAGGGGAAGACTGTGATTACATGTCCGCATAGATGCAAGATGACGGTAGGCCAAAATTCTTGGGCAGTTTTGCCTACATAAAAGCACCCACAGTCGCATAGAAGGAGATAAACTACACCAGGCGTACTGCAATTTGCAAAATGTCGTGGGGAGTATCTTTCACAGTTTGGGAGTGTTATATTCTTGGAAGTGTTGATGAAACGGCAATAATTACATCCCCCACATGTGAATGTACCAAAGCGTCTACATGGATCCCTATGGCCACCTTCTTTAAACTCACTTGACACAAGGTGGTCACGGAGTGACCTGGCCCGTCTGAAAGTAAATGCCAGGGTGTTGGGCACGAAAGGACCTATAACTGGGTCCATCATTAGGACATGCCAATATTTTTGCACAATTAACTTAATTTTTCCTCGAGATTGCTCTTCTTTCTTCTCTCGCCTTACCATTATCAACATGAATGTTTTTCACATATATACACATACAAACTGGTATTTGGATAGGATCTATAGGCGATCCATATAGTTTTTGATATTTCTGAGGTTTTTGTTCCTCTCAGTTTGTATATTAGTTGGATAATCATCCTTCTTTCTTTTCTACTTATGGGACCACAGAGAGGGCTTTATCTCAAAGGGCCATAACGGGGTGTCCTTTGTGAGGGACCATTCCCCTTCTGCTTTGAGATCTGCTGCAATTTGGATGATGTGTTGATCCATCTCATTAAATCGAGGGCCGTTTGGGCCAACAGCCGCAGCATATTTTAAATAATCTGGACACAAGATAATCCAAACAGCTATACAGTTTGTACGGTCAGTCTCTAAACATTAATATATATGATAAAATTTGATGACATGCTTGTTTACCTTGAAGCTGTATTTCTACTGCACACTTATCATTATGTAATGAATTTTTGTTTATTTATTTGCAGATGTTTTTACGTTCTGCGATAAATACCCCTGATGAAGAGAAAGCAACCTTTGCAAATCTTGAAACGCGCCGGGTACCTCTGTTGTACTCACCTCTAGTTCAACAGATCCTTTGCGGTTATTGTCTGTACAACTTCACTGTATTGTATGCTTATCAGTTTCCAGAGTATCATTACAAGTTGTTCTTCATATTATGTATGTGCTCACCATTTTAATAGGGCTGTTACTGATTAAAATTTTCATGTTTGATTAATCAATTTCTTTAAAATCTATTAATCGACTAATGCATAGCTCCTCCCCGTACGCGTTACGTTCAATCAGAACTTCCTCAGCGGGACTGGGCTACGGCGTCACCCTACAGTCTATTTAAATAGCACCGTTGTGCATCAGGGGGACCGATGGAGAGCCAGAGATATCCATCACCTGCTGAGACAGCAAAGTGTCAGCTCTTTGGAAAAAAATTGCCCTCATCATAAATGTTTCTAGATTGCTGAATAACCAATCAATGTCAGTTCATCGTCAAACTGACTTACAGCCAGGAAAGCCCTCAGATATGTTGATTTTCATAGCCAAGTCCAGGATTTACATAAATGTTTATCTGAATACTTTGACTAGTGAGATCAATCAAATCGTTAAGATCTGTCTTCCTCAATTTATGATTTTGACGTCACTGGACTCCTCCCCCCTTCCCTTCGTTAGCAGACGGAGGCACTTGGGGAAGGGGGAGGAGTCCGGTGACGTCGATGTCCGTGATGTCGCCGGATCTCTGATGGAACTCCCTGAAGACCCGGAAGCCGGTGGAGAGGTGAGTACCGATCAAAAAAATTAACGATTAATCGAGGAATTAATCTTTAATTTTCCCAGCCCTACATTTTAAACATCCTTGTTAAAAGATATATACTTTTTATACTCTCTTCACATTTCATTAGCTATCTGCCCTATTCAAAGTCCTACCCAGAGGAAACTTGTCTTTAAATTGTGTAATTTAGGGATGTGGGGTAGACTAGCGCATTTCCTGTGACAAGTAGCACTTTCTTTCAATTATACTTTTCTCTTTCAGGTGTTCCTGCACCCAGTGAAGTTGCTTTACTAATCGCAAATAGACTGTGCACTTTGCAAAGTGCAGTTGCACTCTGCACGTGCAGTTGCTCCAGAGCTTAGTAACTGAGCAGAAGCTCTGCTGACTTCCATCATCCAATCACGTGCAAGCGCAAATGCTGTTTCTTTTATTTTTCTGGCACGTGATTGGGTATTCTTTGCAAAGTGAAGCTTTACATCATTTACTAAATTCTGGAGCAACTGCACTTACAGAGTGCAATTGCACTTTGCAAAGTGCACAGTCTATTTGGCTTTAGTAAATCAACCTCATTGTGTCGTCTTTGGACAAGGAGAGACAGTGATTCAATGTGGATAGCAATGCTAACCTTTTATGTTTTCATTACTATATTTATTAGGTAGATAGTTAGGATATAAGGCTACTGTTTATATTTTCCCTTAACCGTTTGGGTGGTACACCACACGTAAAATTGTATATAATGTCTACTATTTATCTGCCCTGTGTGAACTGCCACTTGCTCATGTATATGTATATGTTGTACATACCTACTTCATGTGGTACGCCACATGCATTGTTATTGTTATCATTATTCCTTTCCTGTTTCCCCACTCATCCCAATTTTTTTGCCAGGACATTCACTCTCAGGCTTGAGAGCTCAAATTATATTTTCTGCAAACTCTGAGACGTCGTTTTCCTAGGCAGGGGGAGGATGTAGCACCCTGATGTTTAGGCAGGGCTGCTATTAAATTTATTTGCCAGGCAATAGTTGCCTTGGCCAATTGTTAGGAGATCAATTGATTTACCCCTAATTCTGGATTTGCTGCACTTCTCTCTTCTGTCACTAGGTGGCCGGGTACCTGGTGACATTGGATAAGACAAGGGCATAGCAAGGACAGATTATGAATGAATGGGGTATCTCAGCCAATGGGCAGGGATTTTCTTGGGTCCCTTGGCCTGCTGGGAAAGCCTATTTATTTGGGTGGAGTCAGGTGATCAAGGTTCTGTGCCACCTGGACGGCTGTCTGGGTGGACATGTGTCGTATTCCCCCGGCTGCTAGGCTATCTGAGAGCCTACCCAGAAGTAGCACAGGGTTGGGACTGCAGGCTTGTAGTCCAACCAGAAGTAACTGTTCTGCTGGCCGGGGAACCAGTTGTGGTTGGAGGTAGAGGGGAAGCTGTTGCCACTAAGGGACCACCCACCTTGCTACCGAAGACCATTGTGAGTAAGCTGAGGCCAGTACCAGAGTAGACTTCTCGCCAGCTGGGGACGATGAAGAAGTGGGAAAGCATCAGCAAGTACCAAGTCAGGGACCCAGGGGGACAGCAGAGATGATGCTTGTGGAGCATCAGCAAGTGCCAAGCCAGGGACCTAACGTGTCAGCGGGGGTGAAGCTTGAGGCGTATCTGTGAGTGCCAAGCCAGAGACCCAGTAGGGAAGCGGGGGTGACGCTTGAGGAAGATACTGAGTGCTAAAGTGGAAGAGCTCAGGGGAACCAGTGGCTAGTGGATCTGAAGTCTAGTGAAAGACTGGGAGCTCGTTGAGTGCAGACCCACAGTGAGAGAGTGTGGGGAAAGTTGAGAACTGTTCATGTTGCAAATAGTTATTTGTCGTTAGTAACAGCTACAAGATTGTTGCCATAGGAGACAGTGGTCCTACCTATACAGAAGTGGTGTCCGGCTGGAGGCCTTCACCTGTATAGCTGTCTACCTATAAAAGTCTCAGAGTCTGCCAATTAACATTGCATCTACCTAAGGGTGTTCTGGCCCTAACCATCTCTTCCCCAGTTCTGTTTAAGAGACAATAAATTTATTTTTTTTTTTGCATTCTAAAAGGGTCTGGTGCCCATCCTTTCATCTTGCATTACACCCACCATGCCTTGCAACCCACTCTACATGGAATGATATCAGCTGTCCCTAACTCTGGAGGTCACCATTAGGCCTCGAGGGGCCCGGGACTTTGTACAAAACATTTGCAGAGCTATTCATGCTGCAAAACTGTTGTTCTGGTTCTGTGTGAATGAGGCAAAATTAAATGTTATTTGACTTTCTATTTTCTGTTATTCTCTCCAGAATGAATAATCTTCAAATTAGGTAATTTGCTGATTCATTCTATTCTGTAAAAATGAAGAAATTAAGAATATACAACCTGCAGAGAAAATAGCTTAATAACATTTGATTTTGCTCGCTTTCGCAAAGAAAGAATATACATGCAGCTTGACATGTATGAACAGCCCTGCAATTTTTTTTTTATAAATACCCCCTTAGACTCCCTTAATCAATTAGAAAGTATTCTTACCCATTCCCATATACTATTTTACAGTAGAACAAGTTACCGTATTTATCGGTGTATAACACGCACAGGCGTATAACACGCACATTCATTTTAAGAGGGAAGTTTCAGGAAAAAAACATTTTAAATAAGGAACTTTGAAGTAAAATAAGGGTCAGTGCCCATCTGCAGCCTCACCATTGCCATCAATGCAGCCTGATCAGTGCCCATCTGCAGCCTCACAAGTGCCATCAATGCAGCCTCATCAGTCCACATCAATGCAGCCTCACCATTGCCATCAGTGCAGCCTGATCGATGCCTATCTGCAGCCCAGAGGTGACAGGGAGGGGGGCGGGACGAGCGCCGACAGATTACATACAGTGAGAATCTCCTATGATAGACAGAACAGTGGTCCAATGGCGGCCCAGGAGACAGGACCTCCTTATACAGAGGCAGCCAAGTAAACAGGAGATTCTCACTGTATGTAATTTGACGGTGATCGTCCCGCCCCCCACCCTGTCCCCTCCGAGGCAGCTAAAACTGAAGTATTGGCGTATAACATGCACGCACTATTTGCACCCAATTTTCATGGTGAAAAAGTGAGTGTTATACGCCAATAAATACAGTATATGTTCTACCCAATACAGAAAAGAAAGGAAGTCTCTTTAACCACTTGCTGACCGCCGCACGTCGTGTAATGCCAGTGATGGGCAAATGGGTGTACCTGTATGTCCCCTTTAATTTGTGGGGCTAGTGGGCACGCGCAATGTCTGCCGGTGTCCTGCGATCGTGTCACGGAGCGGCAGAACAAGGAGATGCCTATGTAAACAAGGCATTTCCCTGTTCTGCCTAGTGACACAACAGGGATCTACTGCTCCCTGTCATCGGGAGCAGTGATCGCTGTCATGTCAGTGGTAGCCCACCCCCCCACAGTTAGAATCACTCCCTAGGACACACTTAACCCTTTGATCGCCCCCTAGTGTTTAACCCCTTCCCTGCCAGTGTCATTTACACAGTAATCAGTGCATTTTTATAACACCGATCGCTGTATAAATGACAATGGTCCCAAAATAGTGTCAAAAGTGTCTGATGTGTCCGCCATAATGTCTCAGTCACGATAAAAAATCGCAGATCGCCGCCATTACTAATAAAAAAAAAATATGATAAAAATGCCATAAATCTATCCCCTATTTTGTAGTCGCTATAACTTTTGCGCAAACCAGTCAATATACGCTTATTGCGATTTTTTTTTTTTTACCAAGAATATGTAAAAGAATACATATCGGCCTAAACTGAGGAAAAAAAATGTTTTTATATATATTTTTTGGGGATATTTATTATAGCAAAAAGTAATAAATATTGCTTTTTTTTCTAAATTGTCGCTCTTTTTTTGTTTATAGCGCAAAATATAAAAACCACACAGGTGATCAAATACCACCAAAAGAAAGCTCTATTTGTGGGAAAAAAAAGGACGTCAATTTGATTTGAAACAACAGGTTACCTAGAATGAGTCCCAAGTGACTGTTTTAGAGACCTCAAAATTACAGCTGGAGAAACGTCTGTCAGCCCTGGAGGAAACTAACGCCTCCCATGCTAAAGCTCTCACACAGCTACAGCTAAAAGTTGATAATGGCAAGACCTGCAGCTAGGACAACAATATATGGATCTAGGGTCTCCCAGAAGCCACCAGAGGACCGGACTTGAGAAATACAATGCTGACAATCCCTAACACATTACTTTATAGAAACATCCAGTACTGGGACAGGTTTGTCTAGTGTCCAGAGCAAGCATGCAGAACTGCACCCCTTCGCCGACAGTTAATGCATGCTATAGAATGGGTTTACTGCCCTGTGTCTAATCTCTGCCCCCTTGCTCTGCTGTGCCCATGTGCCCAGGGCAGGTGTCCCTCCTGCACTCCCCTTGTCCCGGCCTGGACTGGCCCCAGAGATGTTATATGTCAGACACACTTTTTCATCTTGAAGGAAGAAATAATATGGAAGGCGTGGGAAAATAAATCCATTGAGCTTGACAGTGCTGACAATACATTCTTTCCTGATTTGTGCAGCCAGACATCATACATGAGAAGACAACGGCACCCCCTCATGCAACATGTTAGATCTGCCAACATTATTTAATGGTGGGACCATTCGTTTCACCTTCAAGTGCAAAAGGAGCGCTGCCAATACAACCTGTACTTCCCAGATCAGCTCCCATTGCTATGCTCCTTCTTAGATATTGGGGCTTTAGAGGTTCCTGACTGGCTGACCGCACCCCCAAAGCCTGCTCCCATGAAACGCTGAGCACCTCTTCTCTAGTGGCAGAAGAATCACCCCTCCTGTTCAATGTAGAGGACTTTAAGCCTGGACCAAAAAGTCCATGAGACATGACATTCTATACAGACTTCTCCAGTGGAAATCTATCCTGCTGCTTTCAATATTTGCTCTGGCGGAGGTCTGTAAGCAAGACTATGGGGGTGATTTACGAAAGCCGTGTGCCATCAGTAGAGGCGCACGGCGAGGCCCAATGCACATTTCCATATTTATGACATGGTGCACCGGTAACAGAGCATGAATCCCCAATGAATCCCCCATCTCAGGGCATGGGAGAATGCAATCTGTGCGCTATGGACATGGTGCACGGAATCTCCAATTCAATATTAACAGAGGATGGATGTGCCAATACTATGGGGTGATGTGAGGAAGTTTAGTAACAACTGCCCAAGTAACAAATATGCCCAAAATAGAATGAGAAAGTAACTTTTTCAGAGAAAGCCTGCTGTGCCTGCAAATACGTTTAGAACTGCGAGAGATCAATATAAGCATAGCAAAGCGGCTCTTGCTCTCGTTCACATGAGTTTGTTCACTGCCTGGTCATAATCTTAGTAAATGTTAAGCAACGTACATGCAATTGCATGGGTTGAACGGGCGCACCTCTAAACTTGACAATTTTTATTTTACGCTGGTTCACCTTTATGTATTTTTGAAGGAGATTTGCACACAGGTCATGTTAGCATGTTACGTTGCCAACATGTAACATGCACCTTGTTAAAATTATGTAAAAAGACACTTGCTCCTTTAGCTCCTCCTTAAAGGGCATTTAACCTTCCCTCTCTAATGCATATGGTTTCCTTGGGCTAGCTTTTGCTTTTAAAGGGCAACTCCACACTCAATTCTCCAATGCTCTTGTCTCCCCCCTCTAATCCCCTGGATTTCCATGGGCTAACTTTTGCTTTTAAAGGGGAACTCTACACTCCATTCTCCAATGCTCTTGTCTCCCCCTCTAATCCCTTGGATTTCCATAGGCTAGCTTCTGCTTTTAAAGGGGAATTCCACATTCCACTCCATTCTCAAAAGGCTGTGAGCTGCCTTCACCAATCCAAACCGCATCCTTTTTCAGAGCATACAACAGGGACAGCTAGGAAAGGGGCGAGAAGAGCGATCGCCCAACCCCTTCCTGAACCATACAAGACCCAGATGGCTCTGTATGTATGGGGGGGCAGGCTTTTTTTTGTTTTGGGTTAAAATCTTGCAGCTGCAATATAGATTTGTAAGTTTTCTCTAAAGCTGTGCATCTTTGAAGCAGCATTTTGGATACATGCTACAGATGCACCACTTTACAGGCAGAGTAAGCCCCCCCCCCCCCAAGTTACTAGCTTTTAAGCAATTTTGAATTTTTAAAGGCACTTCTCCTTGTTTCGTTTTTGGGGTTGTCCAAATTGGTGACATTGATATATGTCCTTCAGGGTGGGACCTGGGCCCCCAAACCCATTTTAAGGCCAATAACTAGAATATAAGCCAGCCAAGTGGGGACTAGCAAAATGAACAAGTCAGTTCCCTTAGACTGCAATGGTATTTGTTGTATAACTTTTGCCCATGTTTGGCTCTTTGTTTTTCCCCCTTTGACTGGGGGGTGTTGGTCCCATCTCTAATTTTGTAGCTTGCTGGATGATGTGCTTAATTTTGGACAGGGGTTGGCTTGTGTGTGTGTCACATTGATTTAATTGTCTGTGCTGTATTATTTTGCAAAATCTTCCTCAAGATGTTGTGAAATCAAAAGATGTCCCAAACAGAGGGGGGAACAAGAAAAGATGGGGCTCATTAAAGGGCAACACGCGATGTAAGTGAAATATCAAAATATATTTATTAATAGTACAAAAAATATTACATGTAGATAAAAGAGTATAAACTGAATACTATACTGCCCTGGGTATAAAAGATCGGCTGGCCTCAAGGGGTCAGTCAATGCAGACACAGACTGGGGGGACAAAACAACATGTAACAAATGACAAACAATGGCGCCCGGACATCAAGGAAATTGATGTCTGCTCAACCAGCTAACAATGAGGAGTGTCCAGCATTTGCTGAATGTCTTTGCAGACTGACATCAATCCCCCAGGGGGAAGGGGAGCTTGAGCCAAGAGGGGCGGGGGGGGCTGCAGGGAGGGGCACAAATGGGGGCACTGGTGGATCACTGTAATCTGTGATGAAGGAGTAGTCCCTTGTATTGTCTATAAACAGTGCTGAGCAAATATGTAAAAGCAACCAATCCAATTTTGTAAATGGCAAAGTACATCGGTATGCAAAGTAGTGCTGTGCATGTATCCTGGTTAGAAGTTGTAAAGTCAGTGTGAAGCACCGTATTTGGCCATGCTATTGGTAAACAGAAGAATGAAGGTAACCTGGTACATTACCACTTCCGGGTCCTGGGATGATATCATCAGATACTTAGGTAGTGTTGTACACCATTCATTGTACTCCGTTTCCAGTGGATGCTTATAATAGCATAATGTTGTTGCTTACAAGAGTGCTGTGCTCCGAGAAGCGCTCTATAGATGGGCAAGTGGCAGTCCATGGAAGTGCGCCTGTGATTTCTCCTATGGAGCGGCCCTGACCTGCTGGTCGTGTTCCATCACTTGGCATGCGAAACGGTAAACCCCTATGGGGGATGACAATGAGGCATGACGTCTGGGCGGAACTCACGTCAATGCATTTCACATTACAAAGATGTGTAGCTTCATCTGGAAGTATAGGTGGCGTGCGAGGACTCCTTCTTATTGACTTCCGTTCCTCGTACATGCCCACCTGGCTGACAAATTTAAAGGAGATGTTCCCAATCTGTGTAATAACCAGATTAGCGATTGCCTGTTGGTTGCTGCTTGTCTTGTTTTATCAAATTCCTATTTAGACTGTAATGTTTCTTGGATACAACTAATCCGGAAAATTGAATGAAATATCCGCCACCAATAGGATAATGGAACTCTGATAGTAATGGTACTGCAGATCAATAGCCCATATTTGACCTCAAATGCAGAAAACATTCTCATCAGTGGGTTATAGTCATAAACAGTACATAGTACAGGATAAAGGGGAAGGAAGGGAAAGGGGGAGGAAACATATAGACCAGGACAATAGTAGGCCCGCGACTGCAAGGAGGCCATCTATTCCTTTCTGCTTCGACTGTCCCCTTGCCTCTGTTTGACTGGTTCCTACTATTCTTTTTATTCCACTACTGGCTGCATATCATTCTCATCAAGATATTACCTCATGTACAACAATTGCTAAACTTTCCCTGAAAAAAGAGTTTTAATGACTCTGAAACGCATTGGAGGTTTGGTTTGTGCAACAACTTTAGTTTAAGACGGTCCAGATGTTTTGTAACTGGTTTGTGGTATAATATATCATTCATATGTTATATGTACAACTGTGTCAGTTGTTTGCCAACACATACATATACACAAAGCCACGGGTTAGAGGTATAGGCAAAGTGCGCCCCTCGGTGTTCAGTCAAGAAGAGAACAGGAGTACTGTGAAATTCTAAATAGTTTTACTAGGGGATGCCTAAAGATTTAATTGGTCTAAGTTGCCAAAAAGGGCTGTAAATTTAACTCCGTGTTAAGGCCTAACGGAATAAGAGAGCCCAAACGGAAAATCCATCTCTTTTCCTTTTGCTGTAAGACCTGGTCGAAGTCCCTGATGGTCAAGGGCATATATGCCCTTGACCTGCATACCAGACAGTTTGCCCTGATGGAACTGGGCAAAATGTCTTGCCACTGGTTTGTCTGGATTCTTTTCCAGAATTTCCCTCAAGTGTTCTCCTAGGCGGATTCTGAATTGATGTTTGGTCTTACTGATATATATCTTTTTACATGGACAAGTTAACATGTAAATGACCCTAGTTGTTGCACAATTAATGAGACTTTTAATCTCAAAACTGTTTTTATTTTGGGAGTCACTAAAAGTAGCTGTCCTGTGTACATATGGACATACTTGACAATGTCCACAGGGGAACATCCCCTTACTTCTAGGGCAGTGGCTCTTAACCTTGTTGGAGGTACTGACCCCCACCAGTTTCATATGCGCATTCATTGAACCCTTCTTAATTGGAAAAATAAAATATGATTTTTTCAAATTCAAAACATAGGTAAATATTTAGGTATATATTTATACATAGGTATATTTTTATACATAGGTGCACAAAATGAACAAAACCATTAAGAACAAAGAACAAAACCATTAAATATTAAAACATGATTTTCACACAAAAACATAATAATGAATATTTACTGCAAATCAGTGTGACTTCTGCTGTTGCCTTTCAGAGACCAGTTCAGAAATGCGCGGATTTACCTTGGCAAGTGCCACTCTCATGTCATTTTCGCAAGAAAGTCTGTTCCTTTTCTTCGTTTTTATGTCCAGCATCCTCAAAGGATTGCTCACAAAGATATGTTGTAACAAACGGTATGAAAATCTCAAGAGCTTTCTTAACAATAACAGGGTACGTTACCATTTGTTGACACCAAAACGTTGAGAGCGTTGTTGTTCTGAAGAGTTGCTGTTGAACCTGGCTTTGCTGAATTTCAATGATTTCATCGAGGTATTCATCATTGACATCTGTTGTCTCAACACTAAACGTGAACGGCTGTCTCATCCATGCTGGATATGACTCTCTTGTAGGGAAGTATCCGTTGAGAGACTTTGCAAGCGAATCTAAGTGCGTGGCAATTGCTTGCTTCAGTTCCGCGGGTACAGAAATGTCTGCGATTCCAGATACATCTTCGATCTTACTTACACAGTCGTCTAGCAGGGGAAAGTTTGCAAAGTTATCGTTCTCTATTCGTCGTTTCCATAACGGTATCTTTTTTTGAAAAGCCTTCAGGTTTTCTTCCGCTTCGATGATGTTGACTCTACCGCCCTGCATCTGTTGATTGAGATGATTGAGAGCTGCGAAGATATCAGCCATGTACACTAAAATTAGAATGAACTCAGAATTTTTGAAGCAATCTGCATGACAATGTTGGTGCTCTTGCAAAAACAGGGCTAATTCCACACGCACTGCAAAAACACGATTCAGCACCTGCCCCCAGGATAACCCCTGAACGTTAGAATGGTACAGAAGTACCTCGAATTCAGATCCCATTTCTTTACACAGCTCCCTGAAGATGCGGTGCCTCAGAGCACTATTTTGCACATAGTTCACGCATTCCACTACAATTTTTAATACTTCTGCCAGTTTTGGAGGCAAGGTTTTTGTTGCCAATGCATGCCTGTGCAGAATACAATGCGTAACAATGATGTGTGGTACATCGGCTTTCACTAGCGCACCAAAACCAGACTTTGCTTCCCAGCATGGCTGGAGCTCCGTCTGAACAAGCTGCAGAAACCATATCCCACGAAAGATTGTTGTCTTTGAAGAAGTCATCCACAAGTTTCTTCATATCGGCTTCCTTAGTTGTTGTTGTAAGAGGCTTACAAAATAAAAAATCTTCCTTTATCACGTCGTCTTTCACATAGCGCACAAATACTGCAAGCTGGCTTAGATTGGAAACGTCTGTGGTCTCGTCGAGTTGAAGGCTGAATTTTGCCGGGCTTGAAATCAGATCTGCAACTACTTGAGCCAAAATGTCTTTGCTCATGTCCTCTATTCTGTCGCTGATGGTGTCATTTGAAAGAGGAATTTGGGATAACTTAACTTCAGCTGCTTTTCCCAGCATGATATTCGCCATCTTCAACACAGCTGGTTTTATGAGTGTTTCAGCAATGATGTGTGGTTTGCCCTGCTTTGCGATCAGGTAAGCAACTTCGTACGATGCTGTGAGGATCGGTTTGTTGATGGGTACAAAGCCGAGAACAGGCAAAGTAGCCTTTTCATTGAATCTAGCTCTCTTCACCTTGAATTCAGCGAGCGTTGTGTTCTCGTATTTTCCATGCAGCTTAAGGAAGTGTTCTCTTAGTTTTGCCGGTGCTAGACTAGAATTGCTCAACTTGGCATTGCAAATCATGCAGTTAGGACGCTGACTCCCATCACGTTCCCTTATACATGAGAATCCATATTGTACATATTCGTCCGACTACTTTCTTTTTTTGCTCGACATAGTTAGTATGAAGGGATTAAAATATTAAGAAAGAAATCACACGACGTACCATCATGACAGTTACAATTCGACTACTGGGCGCACCAAATTCCCTGCAGCACAGATAGGCCCAGCGATGTGGCGTTATCACCTGCAGCCAATGATGGACAAGCGGGGCGTGTCATCACGAATCATATGAGTCAGGTGTGTGTCTTGACCTTGGCCGAACCCGCGAGACTGACTCACCGAACCCCTGGTGTTCGATCGAACCCAGGTTAAGAACCACTGTTCTAGGGAACTGGGACAACCAGGAAGTATCCGTACTTTTAATATGTTTGGATTGAACCAAACAATCGCCTACATTTCTAGCTCTTCTTGCCACCATTTTTGGAATGGGCCCTACTATCTGAGCTATACCAGGAGCACTTGTGAGGATACCCCAGTGTTTCTGTAGGATGGATTTGACCGTATCCCACTGGATACCGAATTGTGTGATAATTCTCACTGGGTCAGGGACAGTGGTTGACAGGAGGGTGGAAGGTAGTTTTTTAGTTTTGTCCAGGAGAGCAGGGCGATTCTGCCCCGCTGCCTTACGCTTCGCTCTTCTTATTTGTTTATGAGAGTATCCATGTTCCCGAAAACCGCTTATACAGTTTGTCACTTTCTCGTCTGTAATCCTCTCCATTGGAGCAATTTTACTCCTGGTATAGCTCAGATAGTAGGGCCCGTTCCAAAAATGGTGGCAAGAAGAGCTAGAAATTTAGGCGATTGTTTGGTTCAATCCAAAAAATACGGATACTTCCTGGTTGTCCCAGTTCCCTAGAAGTAAGGGGATGTTCCTCTGTGGACATTGTCAAGTATGTCCATATGTACACAGGACAGCTACTTTTAATGACTCCCAAAATAAAACAGTTTTGAGATTAAAAGTCTGATTAATTGTGCATTGTGTATATGCATGTGTTGCAAACAACTGACACACGCAGTCGCGGGCCAACTATTGTCCTGGTCTATATGTTTCCTCCCCCTTTCCCTTCCTTCCCCTTTATCCTGTACCTGTCCCCATTGGGTTTATAATCCTAAATATGATGCGTAAGCTAAGCATGATTATAACCCACTGATGAGAATGTTTTCTGCATTTGAGGTCAAATATGGGCTATTGATGTGCAGTACCATTACTATCAGAGTTCCATTATCCTATTGGTGGCGGATATTTCATTCAATTTTCCGGATTAGTTGTATCCAAGAAACATTACAGTCTGTGTAGGAATTTAATAAAACAAGACAAGCAGCAACCAACAGGCAATCGCTAATCTGGTTATTACACAGATTGGGAACATCTCCTTTAAATTTGTCAGCCAGGTGGGCGTGTACGAGGAACGGACGTCAATAAGGAGTCCTCGCACGCCACCTATACGTCCAGATGAAGCTACACATCTTTGTAATGTGAAACGCATTGACGTCAGTTCCGCCCGGACATCACGCCTCGTTGTCATCCCCCATAGGGGTTTACCGGCTCGCATGCCGAGGGATGGAACACGACCACCAGGTCGGGGCCTCTCCATAGGAGAAATCACAGGCGCACTTCCATGGACTGCCACTTGCCCATCTATACAGCGCTTCTCCGAGCACAGCGCTCTTGTGAGCAACAACATTATGCTATCATAAGCATCCACTGGAAACAGAATACAATGAATGGTGTACAACACTACGGAAGTATCTGATGATATCAACTCAGGACCCGGAAGTGATAATGTACCAGGTTACCTTCATTCTTTTGTTTACCAATAGCATGGCCAAATAAGGTGCTTCACACTGACTTTACAACTTCTAACCAGGATACATGCACAGCACTACTTTGCATACTGATGCACCTTGCCATTTACAAAATTGGATTGGCTGCTTTTACATATTTGCTCAGCACTGTTTATAGACAATACATGGGACTACTCCTTCATCACAGATTACAGTGATCCATCAGTGCCCCCATTCGTGCCCCTCCCTATGGCCCCCCCGCCCCTCTTGGCTCAAGCCCCCCTTCCCCCTGGGGGATTGATGTCAGTCTGAAACCATATTCAGCAACTGAACTCCTCATTGTTAGCTGGTTGAGCAGACATCAATTTCCTTGACGTCCGGACGCCATTGTTTGTCATTTGTTACATGTTGTTTTGTCCCCCCAGTCTGTGTCTGCATTGACTGACCCCTTGCCTCTTTAGACCAAATTTGTTTTGTTTTCAAGATGTTGTGACTAATAAATGTTTAAATCTTTAAGAGACTGTTTGTGGGCGCAGTCCTTTTAACTCCTGTTAATTTTTTCTTTCAAATGGTCAGACCTCAAAACCATATTCTATTAGTGTCTCAAATTAACATACTTTCCTTGCTCTTTTCCAAGTCCTGTTTTGTTGAACAATAAAAATTGTAGCAAATTGTTATGTTTTATGTATTTTGTTAATTTGTTTTGCAGATGCATGCTCAATCCAAGTAATGCATTTTACGCCCCCCCCCCCCCCAAAAAATTTTTTTTAATGCAACACATTTCCCAGCTGCAGCTTAAAGTGGGAGTCCGCGCGACCAATCTTTTTTTTTTTTTTTTAGGTCATTGAGACACTTTGCTAATCCCAAAATAATACTCACAGTTTGGGTGTAATATTTCCGCCTCTGTCTGTTTTCGTACTGAAGAATAACTTTAAAAATGTGATGCTGGCTGTTTCCATCTTGCTTGTGGGCATGTGAAGCCCACAAGCATTGATTTCCTGGATGCGGTGAATGCTGTTCATTCACAGCTTGTTCACAAGCATGATCATTGTTCCCGCACTGAATCTTGGGAAGCCTGACACTAAGCTCCCTGGAGACAGTGCGGCTCCGGGGAAAGGCAATAAACACGCCTGCTCCCATGGGAGGAGAGACAGGAAGTGCCACAATAAAGTACAATATAAAGGTAATTACAGCGATAAAAAAAAATTTGTGCGGCATTTGAACATCTATGCAATTAACTGAAGGGGGTAAGATTAAGTTAAAAATTTGAGTGGAACCCCGCTTTAACTCGGCTGATTGGCATGGCAAAACAAAAGGTGTGATTTGTCTAAAAGATACTTTCCTGGTGCCTTCATGGCAGCATACGCATGGATTGTGCGTATTCTGCCATGGATAGGCACCAGGAAAGGAAAATTTTAGAGAGGTAAGTATTCAATTTTCCATTTTAGTGCAGTGGTTCTCAGCCTCAGTCTTTAAGTACCCCCGACAGGACATGTTTTGGGAACTTATCTTAGCTAAAATAGCTGTCCAAAATACCAAGCCATTGACTCTGATTTAAGGCACCTGTGCAAGATGAAGTTAAACCTGCAAACATGGCCTGTTGGTGGTACTTGAGGACAGGGTTGAGAACCACTGATTTAGAGCACTGAGCTAAAATCTAGCTCAAGACAATCCTGTTCTAAATGTGGACATTTGAGGGAAACCAAGTGAGTGTTAGGACCCCTGCTTGTCTTTTTTAGGTTGGGCTTTGTGTCCCTTTTCTGAAAATTGGCTTTACTTCCTGTCACTTAGCCAAACAGGTAGTGAGGGTAAAACCCTACCAATGTCTTTCCTTGGAGACACACAGGTCAATCAAACAGTGTCCCCATTAAGCAAATTGCACTCTAGCACGTTGTTGTGTACACCCCAAATTATTAGGTATTGAGGGGTTTATTAAAAGCAAATCCACTCTGCAATACAAGTGTACTCGCTGTAAATCTGAGGGGAAGCACTGGTGATTTTATCATCCAATCATGTAGAAGCAAAGATGCTGTTTTTTTATTTTCCTTGCATGTCACCCTCCGATCTCCAGCAACTGCACTTCCAAGTGCACTTGTAGTGCAAAGTGTATTTGCCTTTAGTAAATTAACCCCAAAGTCCAAGATACCTAATAATTTGGGGTGTACAGTAGGGATGGGCTGTCTGTTCGAGTCGAACATGAGTTCGACTCGAACATCGGCTGTTCGATCGTTCGACGAAGATCGAACATTATGGGCCATTCGCACCAAATTCGAGTGGTGCGTCACGGCCCATAATGCACTGCGTCATCGCCAAGCATGCACTATGACCCGCATGCTTTGGCCAATCACAGCGCTGTCAGCGAACAGAGCCATAATTGGCCAAAGGATTATGGCTCAGGGGGTTAAGTCCACACCCCACACTATATAAGGATGCCTGCATGTCGGCCATGTGTAGTGTGTTGGTGGCATTGTTCAGAGAGAGACACAGAGAGACAGAGAAAGGCAGAGAGAGGCTCATTTCATTTCATTCAGTTTGAGCAGGCAGTTGATTCAGTTAGCTGCTGTGTATTTCATATATATATATATATATATATATATATATATATATATATATATATATATATATATATATACAGTCAGTCTAGTATATATATATATATATATATATATATATATATATATATATATATCCACTGCATACAGTTTAGCTAGATCTCACTGCAGACCGTTCCTGCTGTACTGTTTCTAATATACTTTATGCAGGCAGTTGATTCAGTTAGCTGCAGTGTATTTCATATATATATATGTATATATATATATATATATATATATATATATATATATATATATATATATACAGTCAGTCTAATATATATATATATATATATATATATATATATATATATATACAGTCAGTCTAGTATATATATCCACTGCATACAGTTTAGCTAGATCTCATTGCAGACTATTCCTGCTGTACTGTTTCTAATATACTTTAGGCAGTGTAATATATATATATATATATATATATATATATATATATATATATATATATATATATACACAGTCAGTCTAGTATATACTGTATACTGTTTAGCTAGATCTCACTGCAGACCGTTCCTGGTGTACTGTTGCTAATATACTTCAGGCAGGCAAGCAGGCGATACAGTTAGCTGCAGTGTATTTAATATTAATATATATATATATATATATATATATATATATATATATATACACACACACTGTATACAGTTTAGCTTCATCTCACTGCAGACTGTTCCTGGTATACTGTTTCTAATATACTTCAGGCAGGCAGTTGCTAGCTGCAGTGCATTTAATATATATATATATATATAGTCTAGCCATGTCTATACCTGGCTGTAAGCCATTCCTGGAGTACGTGTTCAAAGACACGTTCAGGCAGGTGACTCAGTGAGCTGCAGTTCATTTAAAATATATATATATATATATATATATATATATATATATATATATATATATATATAGTGGGGACGGAAACTATTCGGACCCCCTTAAATTTTTCACTCTTTGTTATATTGCAGCCATTCGCTAAAATCATTTAAGTTAATTTTTTTTCCTCATTAATGTACACACAGCATCCCATATTGACAGAAAAACACAGAATTGTTGACATTTTTGCAGATTTATTAAAAAAGAAAAACTGAAATATCACATGGTCCTAAGTATTCAGACCCTTTGCTGTGACACTCATATATTTAACTCAGGTGCTGTCCATTTCTTCTGATCATCCTTGAGATGGTTCTACACCTTCATTTGAGTCCAGCTGTGTTTGATTATACTGGTTGGACTTGATTAGGAAAGCCACACACCTGTCTATATAAGACCTTACAGCTCACAGTGCATGTCAGAGCAAATGAGAATCATGAGGTCAAAGGAACTGCCTGAAGAGCTCAGAGACAGAATTGTGGCAAGGCACAGATCTGGCCAAGGTTCCAAAAAAATTTCTGCTGCACTTAAGGTTCCTAAGAGCACAGTGTCTTCCATAATCCTTAAATGGAAGACGTTTGGGGCGACCAGAGCCCTTCCTAGATCCTGGTGCAAGCAGATGGGAGGTACTTGGCAGGCTGAAGCACAGTTTAACTGGTGAGGAGCAGGAGCAGGGCAGGCAGGTCCGGTCACAAGCAGCGTTGGCAGCAGGCGGTCAGCACAGTACAGAGGAGCAGGCAGATTCAAAGTCCAGGTCACAGGCAGGGTTGGCAGCAGGCGGTCAGCACGGTACAAGGGATCAGGCAGGTTCAAAGTCAAAGGCAAGCCAGGGTCAGATGCAGGCAGATAGCAGGGGAGAATCCAATAGACAAGCCGGGTCACAGGGAGATCAGACGTTCAGGCAGGTAAACAGGAAGTACAGGAACAGGAAGCTGAAGATCAGACAGCACCGAGCACAATGCACCAGCAGACTAAATAAGGCGATTGGCGCCAAACACCGCTCACGCGCCGACAGGCACGGGCGCGCGCGCACACCAGAGTGCCCGACGACAATCCTGCTCTGGGATCCTCTCTGACAGTGCCCCTCCTTAAGGGCAGCCTCCGGATGCCCAGCTGGGCCAGTCTATCCGCGTGGGTATTCCGAAAATCTCTTAAGAGTTCTTCAGCGTGCAGGTTGTTTTTTTCCGGTTCCCAAGAATTATCTTCTGGTCCATACCCCTTCCACTTGATTAGGTACTGGACTTGGTTGTGTCTCTTCCTGCAGTCCAGGATTGCTTCCACCTCAAACTCTTCCTCATTGTTGATAATTATGGGTTCAGGCGGGCCAGTATTACGACCCAGGAAGGAATTGGGAGTAACAGGTTTAAGCAAGGACACGTGGAAGACCGGATGGACCTTTAGAGTATTGGGTAAGTCAAGCTCATAGGTAACATCATTGATCTTCCTCTTGACCGAAAAGGGACCTATGAACTTGGGACCCAACTTCCTCGAGGGGCAAGTCATCTTTAAGTTAACAGTGGACAGCCAGACCTGGCTGCCAGGTTCTAACATGAGTTCTCCTCGCTTCTTCCTGTCATACATCTTTTTATTGTATTCCTGGGTTCTAGCCATGGTTTCTCGTAGTAACTTATTGTTGGAGATGAAGAAATTCATTGTTTCGGAGACTGCGGGAATCGCACATTCGGGTAGGGAGCCGGTCAGAAAGGACGGGTGAAAACCGTAGTTTGCAAAAAATGGTGTTTGTTTAATGGCTGAGTGCACAGAGTTGTTGTAGGCAAACTCAGCAATAGGCAGAAGAGAGACCCAATCGTCCTGTGAGAAGGCAGAAAAGCATCGGAGGTATTGTTCTAGCGTCTGATTAGTTCTCTCTATCTGCCCATTCATCTGGGGATGATAGGCAGACGAGAACACCAATTCAATCTCGAGGGAACTGCAGAGAGCCTTCCAAAACCTGGAAGTAAACTGAACACCACGATCTGATACTATACTTGAAGGCACTCCATGTAGACGCACTATTTCCTTAATGAAGATCTTTGCCGTTTCCAACGCTGAAGGCGTACCCTTCATGGGCAGGAAGTGGGCCATTTTAGACAGTCTGTCTACAATGACGAAGATGATGGAAAAACCTTCTGCCAGGGGGAGCTCTACGATGAAATCCATCGAAATCATTTTCCATGGCCTTTCTGGAATGGGTAAGGGTTTTAATAGGCCCCAGGCCTTCGCTCGGCTATTCTTGCTTCGAGCACAGATGATGCATGATTCCACGAAACTCTTGCAATCGCTTGCCAGCTGAGGCCACCAAAAGGTACGTTGTACCAGCTCTGTAGTCTTCAAAATACCGAAATGCCCAGCCAACTTGTGATCATGGCAGAGTTCCAGTACAGCCACCCTCAGATCCACTGGGACCACGATTTTGTCCTTGTATCGGAATAGGCCGTCTTGCAAGCTTACATTGGCTTCCGCAGGAGGAGACCAACTCCTGGAGACTTGTTTAATTTGAGATATAAGATCCCCTTGGAGAAGCAGAAAATTTCCAGCAGGGAGAATGGTGTCTGGGGGTAAAGATTCCCTGGAATCATGGAACATACGGGATAATGCATCCGGTTTGATGTTCTTGGTACCTGGCCTGTACGTAATGTGGAACTGAAATCTAGAGAAGAACAGAGCCTACCTTGCCTGCCGTGGTCTCAATCTCTTGGCTGTTCTCAGATACTCTAGGTTTTTGTGATCTGTGTAGACCAAGATGGGGTGAGCGGCCCCCTCCAACAGGTAGCGCCACTCTTCAAGTGCGGCTTTAATGGCCAAAAGCTCCCGATCTCCTACGTCGTAATTTTTCTCCACAGGGGAGACCTTCCGTGAGAAGAAGGCTACTGGATGGAGAAGAGCCTTGGCACCTTGCCGCTGAGACAGTACTGCCCCTATTGCGAACTCAGATGCATCCACTTCAAGAACAAACGGTAAGGCAGGGTCTGGGTGTTTCAGAATAGAAGGGGAGGTGAAAAGTTCCTTGAGCTTTTCAAAGGCGGATTGCGCCTGAGGGGACCAACAGAATTGGTTCCCTTGCTTGGTCAGTTCTGTGATGGGGCAATTATTGCAGAAAAGCCCCTTATGAACTTTCGATAAAAGTTGGCAAAGCCGATGAAGCGTTGGACCCCTTTTTTATCAAAGGGAGTGAGCCAATCCAGGATAGCTGCCACCTTTTGTGGATCCATCTTAATACCGTTGGTAGAGATGATTAGGCCGAGGAACTGAATGCTCTGGAGTTCAAACTCACATTTTTTCAATTTGGCATAAAATCCATGCTGCCTGAGCCGGATTAAAACATTCCGGACATGCCTGCGATGTTCAGTGACTGAGGAGGAAAAGATCAGAATGTCGTCCAGGTATACTATAATGTATAAGTCCAGGAGATCACGGAGATGTCATTAACAAAGTGTTGAAAAGTCGCTGGCGCGTTGCACAGACCGAAGGGCATAACAAGATATTCAAAGTGCCCAAACCTGGTACGGAAGGCAGTTTTCCACTCATCTCCCTCTCTGATGCGAATTAAGTTATAGGCTCCACGGAGGTCAACTTTGGTAAAGATTTTTGCTGAACCCAGTCTTTGGAACAGTTCTGGCACAAGAGGTAAAGGATAACGATTCTTGATGGTCACTTTATTTAGTTCTCTGTAATCGATGCAAGGCCGTAGTGAGTGATCCTTCTTCTCGACGAAGAAAATGCCAGCTCCGGCTGGCGAAGTGGATGGACGGATAAAACCTCTCTTCAGATTCTCATCAATATATACCTTGAGGGTGTCCAGCTCCTGCTCTGTTAAAGGAAAGATTCTCCCAAAGGGAACTTCAGATCCAGGCAAAAGTTCAATTGGACAGTCATAAGGTCTGTGGGGCGGAAGGGTCTCTGCCCCCTTTTTACTAAAGACATCAGAAAAGTCCCGATAAGGAGCGGGAATCGCCTGCTGTGATTCAGTATCAATGTCCAGACAAAGGAGTTGATTGGATTTCACAGGAGTGTTGTACAAACAGTGCTGTTGGCAATAACTGGAAAGGAACTTGATTTCCCCCGAAATCCAATCAATGCTGGGGTTATGAGCCTGCAGCCAAGGCATCCCCAGAATAATAGGAAAGAGTGTTGAAGAGATGGCGTCCAGTCGAAGAAATTCCTGATGATGAGTGCTCATTATGGCCAGCAGTGGGATATTTTCTTGGGTGACCGGACCAGAGCTAAGGGTGGAACCATCAGCAAGGCGGACAGCAAGTCCCTGCGATTTTGGTTGGAGAGGGATGCGGTGATGAGCAGCGAAAGTAAGATTTATGAAGCAGCTGCATGCTCCGGAGTCAATTATGACCGAGACTGGCAGATCCTGTCCTGGAAGCTGGAGAACAATAGAAAGAGCCAGGTGGTTAGCAAGGTTAGGCAAGGCAGGTGCAGACTTAGGAGAAGTTGAAAGGGACTTACATGTCTTGTTAGTGCAAGATCTCACGTAGTGACCCGATTCTCCGCAATACATGCAAAGATTATTGACTGGTCGGCACTGTCACTCTTCAGGAGTGAGGGATGGGCGGAGAAGCCCGAGTTGCATTGGTTCGGAGGTATCGAGGGCTGAGGTAGATGCTACATGAAGACTTGGGCCTACAGAGCTGGTAGCACTGGTAGAACTAGGGACCTTGGGGAGGACCCAGGTGGGACGGAACTGATTGGCGGACCTCTCGGAACGGCGCTCCCTCAGACGCCGATCAATCTGAACAGACAGGTTGATAAGGTCATCCAGAGTTTGGGGTTACTCTGACCCGTGCCAGTTCATCTTTGAGTGAATCGGATAATCCCATACGGAACTGGTAACACAGGGCAGCGTCATTCCAGTCTGTATCCGAACTCCAACGCCTGAATTCCAGAACATAGTCTTCGGTGGGTCTACGCCCTTGTTGCAAGGCGTGCAAAGCGGATTCAGCGGTGGCTTTTAACTGGGGGTCCTCATACAACTGAGACATAGCGGCAAAGAAGGTATCCAGGCTATCCAAAAAGGTTGACTTTTGCTCCAGAAGACGATGGGCCCAGGCCTGTGGTTCACCGGACAGAAGAGAAATCACAAAACCCACTTTGGTTGCCTCCAAGGAGAAGGTGCGTTGTAGCAAAGCAAAATAAAGTTCGCAGGCGTTGCGGAATGATCTGTATTTACTACGATCACCAGTAAATCTTTCGGTTGTGGGGACAATGGGTTCGGGGGGTAACATAACCACAGAGGGTGTGGATGCGAGTCCAGCAGTGGAAGCAACTTGAGGGTTTGCAGGTGAGGACAACACCTGAACTCGTTCTTCCAGTCTAGTATAACCTTCTTGAAGGCTCTTCACAGCTTGTGTGAGACCCGCCAGGTGTCTGCATAGTTCCTCCATGGGAGAGGTCCCCTGCTCAGGCTCGGACATGGCTGTCCGATACTGTCAGACTTTCACGTACCTGACTGATGAACCCGTTATAGCAGGGGGAGGACTCCCGTACGTATCTGGTTCCTGGCCCCTGATAGAGCAAACAGAAGGCACGGGAGCGCAGAGTGGTATGAGAGCCTGGCGGGTGACTTGTGAGGATAAGGCCCAAGATCCTGGTGCAAGCAGATGGGAGGTACTTGGCAGGCTGAAGCACAGTTTAACTGGTGCAGAGAAGCAGCAGGGCAGGCAGGTCCGGTCACAAGCAGAGTTGCCAACAGGCGGTCAGCACGGTACAAGGGATCAGGCAGGTTCAAAGTCAAAGGCAAGCCGGGGTCAGATGCAGGCAGATAGCAGGGGAGAATCCAATAGACAAGCCGGGTCACAGGGAGATCAGACGTTCAGGCAGGTAAACAGGAAGTACAGGAACAGGAAGCTGAAGATCAGACAGCACCGAGCACAATGCACCAGCAGACTAAATAAGGCAATTGGCGCCAAACACAGTGCGCGTGCGCCGACGCGCACGGGCGCACGCCCGCGCACACCAGAGTGCTCGACAACAATCCTGCTCTGGGATCCTCTCTGACAGAATGGCAGAGGATCCCCAAATCCAGGTGTGAAAAACTTGTTGCATCTTTCCCAAAAAGACTCATGGCTGTATTAGATCAAAAGGGTGCTTCTACTAAATACTGAGCAAAGGGTCTGAATACTTAGGACCATGTGATATTTCAGTTTTTCTTTTTTAATAAACCTGCAAAAATGTCAATAATTCTGTGTTTTTCTGTCAATATGGGGTGCTGTGTGTACATTAATGAGGAAAAAAATGGACTTAAATGATTTTAGCAAATGGCTGCATTATAACAAAGAGTGAAAAATTTAAGGGGGTCTGAATACTTTCCTTCCCCACTATATATATATATATATATATATATATATATATATATATATATATATATATATATATATATATATATATATTATAGTCTAGCCAAGCCTATACATGACTGTAGGCCATTCCTGGAGTGCGTGTTCACAGACAATTTCAGGCAGGCAGGCAGGCAAGTGACTCAGTGAGCTGCAGTTCATAAAATATATATCTGCTGCATTGTAGTCCAGCCAAGCCTATACCTGACTGTCGGCCATTCCTGGAGTACGTGTTCAAAGACACTTTCAGGCAGGTGACTCAGTGAGCTGCAGTTCATTTAATGCTGGTCGTGGACACGGTGCATCCTCAGCACGTGGCCGTGGGGCACGCTTGTCCTTTTTTTTGGCAGCTGGCCGTGTTGAGCCACAACATGCAGAAGAGTTGGTAGAGTGGATGACCAAGCCGTCCTCATCCTCCTCATCCTCTGTCACCCAGGCTCAGGGTACTTTGTCTGCCAATGCAGCTGCCAAAGCAGCCTCTTCCATCGGGTCAATGTCATCAGTAGGTATGAGCTTCGTGTTCGAGACGAACCCATGTTCGACTCGAACATCGTATGTTTGACCGTTCATCGAATTAAGAACGATATGGGCCGTTCGCGCCAATTCGAGTGGCGCATCATGGCCCATAATTCACTGCGGCATCGCAGTGCATTGCTGGCTGATGATTGGATAAGCATGCACAATGCACTATGCACTATATGCACTATATGCTTGGCCAATCACAGCGCCGTCTGTACAGAGAGCCGTAATTGGCCAAAGCCAGGATGGCTTTGGCCAATTATGGCTCAGGGGGTTTAGTACACACCCACATTATATAAGGCCGCCTGCACGTCGGCCCTGTGTAGTGTGTTCCAGCGTTATATATACTGTATTCAGTTTAGCTAGATCTGTTCCTGTTATTTTCTTTTCCTGCAGGCAGGTGTTTTTACAGTATTTACAGCTACCTGAAGAAAATTGCTGGTGTTCTTCTGATCCTATTGGTCCTATTAGCTACAGTATTTACAGTTAGTGTAGTGCGTCTTCTGCACAGTGTGCACCTAAAGCTACCTGAAGAAAATTGGTGGTGTTCTTCTTATCCTATTAGTATCGTAGGCAGCTGTAGTATTTACAAGTTAGTGTAGTGCGTCCTCTGCACAGTGTGCACCTAAAGCTACCTGAAGAAAATTGGTGGTGTTCTTCTGATCCTATTAGTACAGTACTGCAGGCAGCTGCAGTATTTACAAATTAGTGTAGTGCATCCTCTGCACAGTGTGCACCTAAAGCTACCTGAAGACAATTGGTGGTGTTCTTCTGATCCTATTAGTATTGCAGGCAGCTGTAGTATTTACAAGTTAGTGTAGTGCGTCCTCTGCACAGTGTGCACCTAAAGCTACCTGAAGAAAATTAGTGATGTTCTTCTGATCCTATTAGTACAGTACCGCAGGCAGCTGCAGTATTTACAAATTAGTGTAGTGTGTCCTCTGCACAGTTTGCACCTAAAGCTACCTGAAGAAAATTGCTGTTGTTCTGCTCCTATTAATACCACAGACAGGCAGCTACAGTATTTACAGTTAGTGTACTGTGTCCTCTGCACAGTGTGCACCTAAAGCTACCTGAATAAAATTGGTGGTGTTCTGATCCTATATTAATACCACAGGCAGGCAGCTATATTATTTAAAGTTAGTGTACTGTGTCCTCTGCACAATGTGCACCTAAAGCTACCTGAAGACAATTGCTGTTGTTCTGCTCCTATTAATACCACAGACAGGCAGCTACAGTATTTACAGTTAGTGTACTGTGTCCTCTGCACAGTGTGCACCTAAAGCTACCTGAATAAAATTGGTGGTGTTATTCTGATCCTATTACTACCACAGGCAGGCAGCTACAGTATTTACAGTTAGTGTACTGCGTCCTCTGCACAGTGTGCACCTAAAGCTACCTGAAGACAATTGCTGTTGTTCTGCTCCTATTAATACTACAGGCAGGCAGTTGATTCTGCTAGCTGCAGTATCAGTATATATATACATCCCAGCTTTGTGCAGCTACATCTCACTGCAGGCCATTAGTATGTCTGGAAGGCCAACAAGGAGAGGTAGACAGTCACAAGCCAATAAAATAGGGCAAGCAGGCTCTGTGTCTAGAGGCAACAGTGCTGGTCGTGGAAATGATGCATCCTCATTAGCACGTGGCCGTGGGACACGCTTGGCCTTTTTTTCGGCAGCTGGCCGCGTTGAGCCGCAACATGCGGAGGACTTGGTAGAGTGGATGACCAAGCCATCCTCATCCTCCTCATCCTCTCTCACCCAGGCTCAGGGTACTTTGTCTGGCAAAGCAGCTGCCAACGCGACCTCTTCCCTCAGTTCAATGGCATCGGTCACTCCTTCCCTAGCCCCACCATGTCCTCCTTAGGAGTCCCCGAACTGTTTGACCACAGTGTTGGGTACATGCTCCAGGAGGATGCCCAGTGTTTTGAAGGCTCCGATGATGGTACCCAGCTAGAGGAAGGCAGTAACGTGAGCCCAGAGAGATGGGGTGCCCAAGAAGGACAGCAATCTGGCAGTCATGTTCCCCCAGCTGCAGCATACTGCCAGCTTTGCTCCAGTGATGAGGAGGGAGGGGATGATGAGGTCACTGACTTCACCTGGGTGCCTGATAGGAGAGAGGAGGAGGAGGAGGCACATCACCAACTAGTCAGGATGCCCTCCAGGGGCCAGCTTAAGGGCAGCACACCGACTGCATCACACCGCAGAGCTCCGCATGTTCTTTGGTGTGGGCCTTTTTTGAGACGAGTGCATCAGATCCCACCGCTGCTATTTGCAACATATGTCTCAAGCGTATCTTGCGTGGCCAAAACATCACCCACTTGGGCATCACATGCTTGACCAGACATATGTCGACCTGCCATGCAGTTCGTTGGCAAGCGTACCTAAAAGACCCACACCAAAGAACAAAGAGGACCTCTCCTTGCTCCTCATTAACTGAGATCTCCAACCCCACTATACCTTCAGTCCTCTCTGAGACCTGCACTGAGAGGAATGAAGGTGTAGAATTAGGTGTGTCACAGCCAAGTACTTGGGGGAAAGCTGCTATCAGTACACTGACGTCAGATTGTACCAGGCAAATTTCGTTGCCTCAGCTGCTGCACTGCCGAAAGAAGTTCACTCCCAGCCATCCACATGCCCAGCGGTTGAATGCTAGCTTGGCTAAATTGCTAGCACTTCAACTGCTGCCTTTTCAGTTGGTAGACTCAGCCCCCTTCCGTGAGTTTGTGGAATGTGGTGGTCAGAGGTAAGGTGCATATTACCGCTGACTCATGGTCCAGCAGGCATGGACAGGGACGTTACCTATCTTTCACCGCGCACTGGGTGACTCTTCTGGCAGCTGGGAAGTATGCAGGACAGGGTGCAGTAGTGTTGGAGGTTGTTCCGCCACCACGCCTCCAAAATACTACTAGTGGTGATTCTGCCACACCCTTCTCCTCCACCCCCTCCTCTTCTTCTTCCTCCATGGCCTCTTCCTGTGCTTTGTCCTTGGAACCAAGGGTGCTCCATAGGCGTTCAAGGGGTCACGCAAGCACGCAGGCAAAAAGATGCCATGCGGTGCTTGAGCTGGTGTGCTTGGGGGACAGGAGCCACACTGGAGCAGAGATTCTGTCAGCTCTGCAGGGGCAGGTTCAGAGGTGGTTGACGCCATGCCAGCTTAAGGCGGTATGGTGGTTTGCGACAATGGCGCCAACCTCCTCTCCGCCCTCCGACAGGGACAACTGACCCATGTGGCTCACGTCCTTAACTTGGTGGTGCAGCGGTTCTTGGGCAGGTACCCAGGCTTACAGGATGTCCTGAGGCCGGCCAGGAAAGTCTGTGTGCATTTCCGCAGGTCATATAATGCCAGTTCTCAACTGGCTGATCTCCAAAAGGAATTTAACCTGCCCAAGAACCGCCTAATCTGTGACATGCCCACCAAGTGGAACTCAATGTTGGCCATGCTGCAGCGGCTGCACACGCAGCAGAGGGCCATCAATAAGTACCTGTGCGACTATGGCTCCAGGACAGGGTCAGGGGAGCTTGTTTTTTTTTCCCCACGCCAGTGGGCCATGATCAGGGATGCATGCACTGTCCTTTCACCATTTGAGGAGGCCACGAGGATGGTGAGCATTAACAGTGCATGCATCAGTGACACTGTCCCCCTTGTCCACCTGTTGGAGCACTGCGTGGAATAATGGACAGGGCACTTGAGGCAGAACAGAGGCAGGAAGAGGAGGACTTCCTTAGCTCTCAAGGCCCTCTTTATCGAGACAGTGTTCCTGCAAGCCTACCGATCACACAGGAGGAGGAGGAGGATTGTGTCAGCATGGAGGTGGAGCCTGGTACTCAGCATCAACAGCAGTCTTGAAGGGATCATTTACAGTCCCAAGAATCCCATGGACATGTACGTGGCTGGGAGGAGGTGGCTGTGGATCATGTCGTCCTTAGTGACCCAGAGGACTCCAGACCGAATGCCTCAGCAAACCTACGCTGCATGGCCTCCCTGATTCTGCAAAGCCTGTGGAAGGATCCTCGTATGCGTGGTATCAAGGAGAGGGATCAATACTGGCTGGCAACCCTCCTTGATCCACGTTACAGGGGTAAGGTTGCGGACCTTATCTTGCCGTCGCAGAGGGAGCAGAGGGAGCAGAGGATGAGGCCTTGCAGAAACGTCTGTGCAACATGTTCCCAGAGACTGGGAGGTTACAAACGCCTGTTCCTGGACAACGTGTTGCTGAGGCTTCGGTCAGTCAAAGAAGGAGCGGTAGAGAAGGTGGCCGTCTGACCGATGCGTTCAGACAGTTTTTTAGTCCGCAGCCCCAAGGTATGATTGGTTCTAGCAACCATCGGCAGCATTTGTTTTACGTGGTGCAGGAATACCTAGGGGCAAGATCTGACTTGGACATCTTTCCCACCGAAAATCCTCTGGGTTACTGGATCTTGAGGATGGATCACTGGCCAGAGCTTGCACAGTATGCAATTGAGCTACTGGCCTGTCCTGCATCCAGCGTTCTTTCGGAACGCACATTCAGTGCTGCTGGAGGCTTTGTAACCGAGCACAGGGTGCGCCTGTCCACTGACTCGGTCGATCGACTGACCTTCATAAAAATGAATCAGTCTTGGATCACCAGCTACCAAGCACCTGATGTTGATGTAACCGAATAATTTTTTTTGAAATGTCAGATCTCTTCAAGACTGCCTATGCTGATGCTGAGTGACTATCCTGTTATGCTGAGTGACAATCCTCTTCCTCCTCAATGATCATGCTGATAGCTTGTAAGAATATTTTTGGTTCTGGGTGCCGCCACCAGTGGCTAAGGCCCAATTTTTCAGCCCCTGTTTAAGGGGCGTGCAATTACAATTTTTGATGCAATATTTTGCAAGGAGGGTTCGTTGCTGCGCTCAACTAGAGTATTTGTGAGGGGTTGCAGTGTTGTGGCACCAACACCAGTGCCTAAGGCCCAATTTTTCAGCCCCTGTTTAACAGGGGCGTGTAATTACAATTTTTGATGCAATATTTTGCAGGAGGGCTCATTGCTGCGCTCCAACTAGAGTATCTGTGAGGGGTTGCAGTGTTGTGGCACCAGTGCCTAAAGCCCAATTTTTCTGCCCCTGTTCAACAGGGACATGTAATTACAATTCTTGATCTAATATTTCGCAGCAGGGCCCGTTTCTGTGCCAACCAAGAGTAACTGTGAGGACTTACAGTGTTGTGACACCACCACCACCAAAGGCCCAATTTTTCTGACCCTGTTCAACAGGGGCATGTAATTACAATTCTTGATCTAATATTTCACAGCAGAGCCCGTTCCTGCGCCCACCAAGAGTAACTGTGAGGGCTTACAGTGTTGTGGCAACACCAACACCCAAGGCCCCAATTTCTGCAGAGTATATAGGGCACACTCCTACTTTCAAACATACAACTTACAAACGACTCCTACTTGCAAACGGAAGGAGACAACAAGAAGTGAGATGAAATCTACCCCTAGGAAGGGAAATTCTCTCCTGTAAGAGTTAATATGGGAAAAACGTGTCTCCTCTCCACTGATGCTTTATCACCAATCCTTGTTTTTAAAAAAAAACCCAAATTGTCAAAAAACATTTGTCATTGGGACAGAAAGTGAGGTGAAATCTTCTGAAGAAGTGCACAGACAGCAGAACAAATGTCACAGGGGTGATAACCCTTCCCTATGTTTTCCAAAAAGCTTAAAAATAGATTTTTTGGCTGGAGCTACACTTTAAAAATGTACCAGTTTAAAATTACAAACAGATTCTACTTAACGACACACCTACAGTCCCTATCTTGTTTGCACCGCCTGTATACTGCTGTTCAGAGGGCCTGGGGCCCCACGCCTTTCCTTTTTTTAATTTGGGTGCAGGGTTCCCCTTAATATCCATACAAGACCCAAAGGGGCTGGTAATGGACTGGGGGGGGGTACCCATGCCATTTGTCTCACTGATTTTCATCCATATTGCCGGGACCCCACATTACATTAAAGCCGCAAGCAGTTTTAAATGACTTTTATTCCTTTAAAAATGTAATTTTGTGCAGGGACTGTTCTAAGCACGGGAAACACGCGCCACTTTACAGGCATACTATAGACACCCCCCCTGGTATGATATTTAAAGGAATATTTCACCTTTTTTTTCACTTTAAGCAACATTAAAATCACTGCTCCCGAAAAAAATTTTAAAACTTTTTTTTGCATTGATACATGTCCCCTGGGGCAGGACCCGGGTCCCTAAACCCTTTTTAGGACAATACCATGCAAATTAACCTTTAAATTTAATACTTTTGATTTGGAACATTCGCGTTCCATAGACTTCAATGGGGTTCTAAAGTTTGCGCAAATTTTCGGTCCGTTCGCAGGTTCTGGTGCAAACCGAAACGGGGGGTGTTCAGCTCATCCCTAGTCATCAGTCACTCCTTCCCTAGCCCCACCATCATGCCATGAGGAGTCCCCCGAACTGTTTGACCACAGTGTAGGGTACATGCTGCAGGAGGATGTGCAGCGTTTTGAAGGCTCTGATGATGGTACCCAGGTTGAGGATGAAGGCAGTAACATGAGCCCAGAGAGAGGGGGTGCCCAAGAAGGACAAGAAACTAGCAGTCATGTTCCCCCAGCTGCAGCATACTGCCAAGTTTGCTCCAGTGGCAAGGAGGGAGGGGATGATGAGGTCACTGACTCTACGTGGGTGCCAGATAGAAGAGAGGAGGAGGAGGAGGCACATCTCCAACAAGGCGGGATGCCCTCCAGGGGCCAGCTTAAGGGCAGGCAACCGACTGCATAACACCGCAGAGCTCCGCATGTGCAGGACGCTCTGGTGTGAGACCCACACCAAAGAACAAGGCGGACCTCTCCTTGCTCCTCATCAGCTGGGATCTCCAACCCCACTATAACGTCAGTCCTCTCAGAGACCTGCACTGAGAGGAATGAAGGTGTAGAATTAGGTGTTCCAAGCACTTCCAGGCAATCTGCTATTGGTACGCCAACATTCGTTTGTAGCAGGCAAATTTCCCTACCCTAGTTGCTAAACCGGCGAAAGAAATTCGGTCCCAGCCATCCACATGCTCAGCGGCTGAATGCTAGTTTGGCTAAATTGCTAGCACTCCAAATGCTGCCTTTTCAGCTGGTAGACTCTGCCCTTTTCGAGAATTTGTGGAATGTGTGGTACCTCAGTGGTAGGTTCCCAAACGCCAATTTTTTTCTCGGAAGGTCATTCCGGCTTTCTACTGACATGTGGAAGGCAATGTCTTGACCTCATTGGACAGGGCGGTCAGCGGTAAGATGCATATTACCGCTGACTCGTGGTCCAGCAGGCATGGACAGGGACGTTGCCTTTCTTTCACGGTGCACTGGGTAACCCTGCTGGCAGCTGGGAAGGATGCAGTAGTATTGTTGGAGCTTGTTCCACCACCGTGCCTCCAAATTGCTGGTAGTGGTGATTCTGCCACATCTCTCTCCTCCACCCCTCCTCTTCTTCCTCTATGGCCTCTTCCTGTGCAGATTTGTCCTCGGAACCAGCGGTGCTCCGTAGGCGTTCTAGGGGCTATGCAAGCACTCAGGCAAAAAGATGCCATGTGGTGCTTGAGTTGGTCTGCTTAGGGGACAGGAGCCACACTGCGGCAGAGATTCTGTCAGCTCTGCAGGGGCAGGCTCTGAGGTGGTTGACGCCACGCCAGCTTCAGCCGGGAATGGTGGTTTGCGACAATGGCACCAACCTCCTCTCTGCCCTCCGACAGGGACACGTCACCCATGTTCCCTGTTTGGCTCACATCCTTAAATTGGTGGTGCAGCGGTTCTTGTGCAGGTACCCGGGCTTACAGGATCTCCTAAGGCAGGCCAAGAAAGTCTGTGTGCATTTCCGCCGGTCATATAATGCCAGTGCTCAGCTGGCTGACCTCCAAAAGGAATGCAACCTGCCCAAGAACCGCCTCATCTGTGACATGCCCACCAGGTGGAACGCAACGTTGGCAATGCTGCAGTGGCTGCACACACAGCAGAGGGCCATCAACATGTGCGAGTATGGCACCAGGAAAGGATCAGGGGAGCTTGGCTTTTTTTCATCACTCCAGTGGCTCATGATCAAGGATGCATGCACTGTCCTGTCACCATTAGAGGAGGCCACGAGGATGGTGAGCAGTGACAGTGCATGCATCAATGATTCTATCCCTCTTGTCTACCTGTTGGAGCACACGCTGCTTGGAATAATGGACAGGGCACTTGAGGCAGAACAGAGGGAGGAAGAGTAGGACTTCCTTACCTCTCAAGTCCCCCTTTATCCAGACAGTATTCCTGCAGGTCTGCCTATCACACAGGAGGAGGAGGAGGATTGTGTCAGCATGGAGGTGGAGCCTGGCACTTAGCATCAGCAGCAGTCCTCAAGGGATCGTTTCCAGTCCCCAGAAACCCATAGACTTGTATGTGGCTGGGGATCAGGTCATCCTTAGTGACCCAGAGGACTCCGGACCAAATGCCTCAGCAAGCCTACGTTGCATGGCCTTCCTGATCTTGCAAAGCCTGCGAAAGGACCCTCGGATTCGTAATATCAAGGAGAGGGATCAGTACTGGCTGGCAACCCTTCTTGATCCACATTACAAGGGTAAGGTGGCGGAACTTATCCAGCCATCGCAGAGGGAGCAGAGGATGACCTCTTTGGGAGGTCTTGCAGAAAGGTTTGTGCAATGCGTTTCCAGAGCCTGGGAGGTTACAATTTTCTGGTACTCCTGGACAATGTGTTGCTGAGGCTTCGGTCAGTCACAGAAGGAGCGGTGGAGAAGGTGGCCATCTGACTGATGCGTTCAGACAATTTTTTAGTCCGCGACCCCAAGGTCTGATGAATCAGTCTTGGATCCCCAGCTACCAAGCACCTGATGCTAATGTAACCGATTCATTTTTTTATGAATGTGAGATCCCTTCAAGATTGTCTATGCTGATGCTGAGTGACTATCCTGTTATGCTGAGTGACTATCCTATTCCTCCTCAATGTTCATGTTGATAGCTACTAAGAACATTTTTGGTTCTGGGCACCACCACCAGTGGCTAAGGCCCAATTTTTCTGCCTCTGTTGAACAGGGGCATGTAATTACAATTTTTGCTGTAATATTTTGCAGCAGGGCTCGTTCCTGTGCTCAACAAGAGTATCTGTGAGGGGTTGCAGTGTTGTGGCACCACCACCACTGCCTAAGGACCAATTTTTCTGCCCCTGTTTAACGGGGACGTGTAATTACAATTTTTGATCAAATATTTAACAGCAAGGCTCATTCCTGTGCTCAACAAAAATATCTGTGAAGCTTTACAGTGTTGTGCCACCACCACCACCGCCTAAGGCCCAATTTTTCTGCCCCTGTTTAACAGGGGCATGTAATTACAATTCTTGATATAATATTTCACAGCAGGGCCTGTTCCAGTGCCCACTAAGAGTAACTGTGAGGGCTTACAGTTTTCTGGTACCACCGACACCTAAGGCCCAATTTTCCACAAAGTGCATAGGGCAGGCCATATAGTGTATACAAGCGGTCCCCTATTTTCAAAAATCCAACTTACAAAAGACGCCTACTTACAAACGGAGGGAGACAACAGGAAGTGAGCAGAAATCTACCCCTAGGGAGGGAAATTCTCTCTTGTAAGAGTTAATATGGGAAAAAGGTGTCTCCTCCGCTGATTTATCACCAATCCTTGTTTCCCTTAAAAACCCCAAATTTTCAAAACCCAACTGTCATTGGGACAGAAAGTGAGGTGAAATCTTCTGAACAGGGGCACAGACAGCAAAACAAATGTTACAGGGGTGATAACCCTTCCCTATGTTTTCCAAAAAGATTTAAAATAGGTTTTTTGGCTGGAGCTACACTTACAAAATGTACCTGTTCCAAATTACAAACAGATTCTACATAAGAACAAACCTACAGTCCCTGTCTTGTTTGCACCGCCTGTATACTGCTGTTCAGAGTATATAGGGCCTGGGGGGCCAACGTCTGTTTCTTTTTTTAATTTGGGTGTGGTGTTCCCCTTAATATCCATACAAGACCCAAAGGGCCTGGTAATGGGCTGGGGGGGGGGGGGGGGTACCCATGCCGTTTGTCTCTCTGATTTTCATCTATATTGCCGGGACCCGACATTAAAGCCTCAAGCAGTTTTAAATTACTTTTATTGCTTTAGAAATTTAATTTTGTGCAGGGACTGTTCTAAGCATGGGAAACACGCGCCACTTTACAGGTATACTATTGACACCCCCTAGGTACGATATTTAAATGAATATTTCACTTTTATTTTTTCACTTTAAGCATCATTAAAATCACTGCTCCCGAAAAAATATCAGTTTTTAAAACTTTTTTTTGCATTGATACATGTCCCCTGGGGCAGCACCCGGGTCCCCAAACGCTTTTTAGGACAATAACTTGCATATTAGCCTTTAAAATTTGCACTTTTGATTTCTCACGTTCGCATGTTCTGGATGCGAACCGAACCTGGGAGTGTTCGGCCCATCCCTAGTGTACAGAGCAAAATGCTAGAGTCCAATTTACCTAATGGGGAAACCATTTAGATTGACCTGTGTGTCCCCAAGGAAAGGCATTGGTAGGGTTTTACCCTCACTTCCTGTTTGGCTCTGTGACAGGAAGTGAATACATTTAAAGGAGAAACTGGCAAAATTTGGGAGGTGTCTTCACCCTATCAGGGGTGCAGACATCCCCAAAAACTGAAAAGAATTCTAAATCCTCAGCACTCTATCCCCAAGCAAAAATAAGAAAAGGATTTAATTTAGGTTAACTGTGCGTGGAGGTATGTACCTGTGGTGCATATCTGGTTCCCGGAAGCAGCGGCCAGCACAAAGGAATGACATCAAGCCCCTCCAGGAAGTTGCTTGTACTGCTGCTAATTTCTTCCCACCACCATGCCCCACTCACTGTTCTCTGTGGAACAGATGATCCTTATTTGCAAATTAAGATAATTTTTTATTTCTTTTTACATGGGGTGGTTGTGTGATTCATGTGCGTATGTCTAAATGATTTGGTCTCAAAACACACACCTATTTCCTGTGTACAGATTCACTTCCGGGCCAATGTATATTGCTTCGTGTGTGTGTGTGTGTGTGTATGTGTATATAGATATATCTATAGATGTAGGTTCTTGTGTCTACCAGCAGAGAGAAGTTGGGTAGATGCCACTCTCCCAATTCTGGAGGCATAATAATGGTCTATCACAGGGGTCTTCAAACTACGGCTCTCCAGTTGTTCAGGAACTACAATTCCCATCATGTCTGTGAATGTCAGAGTTTTACAATGCCTCATGGGATGTGTAGTTCCGCAACAGCTAGAGAGATGTAGTTTGAAGATTCCTGATCACTCTAGCATGTCTTGAAAAAAAAGTGGTTTCTCATGTGCCTTTTATAATGCCCAAGAAATATTGTTTGGAAAATACAAGTGGGTCATGGCACATCTACATTCCAAATTTGGCACCTAAGATGGTCATGCACTATGCAATCTGATTGACCAATCTCTGTACAACTCGATATTTAGACAAAATAGGTACTAGGAAGACGCACTTGAACAATTTATTCAAATTATAGGAAATCAAACAGGCTCTTGCACTAAATCTAATTTATTTAAGATCTAACTGATTGCAGTGTATGGTCACCTTTAAATATCAAGATCTGAAAATATTAATTTATTGGGTTTAGAAACACTTCTCTGTTCTTTGTAATGTATTGAAAGATTTGGGTAAAAAAAGAATAAAACACATTTCAAAGATATATTAGAAGTGATATGAATGAGATTAGCATCAAAATGGTTAATTAACTGAGAACACCTACTAATTGCCTAACAAGACACATCCAAATAGATGAAATTAACCAATTGTATTGGGCTTGCGCTATTATCAATGAGAAAAATGCAGTTACCCTAGCACCAGTTGCAGTTTACATATGCGGGTATTTATTATCGCTATTTGCGCTTCAATGTGCACTTTGCCAGTAATCCAACCTCCAGCACAGAATGAATCAGCTGATTGGACTGTAAGATTTACTTTGAGTTAACCTTTTGTTTCATTAGATCTTTAACAAATTACCAAATCATGTCGAATTCATTAGTTATATTCGCTATAATTTCTTTCGTATTCGTTGAAATTCGTTATTTATTTATTCGGACATTCGGATGCATCCGAATATCCAAAAGATGCAAAATTCATCCGAATTTCGATGCATTTCCTTGCATTCGTCCGAAGTGCACATGTATAATCCATCCATATAGTTCTGTCTGTTCTCTTCATACACCATCCATTAATACAGTTCTCCCCCCATATATACAGTTCTCCCTCCCCCCCATACACCATCCATATATACAGTCCTCCCCCCGTATATATACAGTCCCCCCTCCCATATATACAGTTGCCCCCCATGCACCATCCATATATACAGTTCCCTCCATACACCATTCATATATACAGTTCCCACATATATACAGTCCCCCCCATACACCATCCATGTATACAGTCCCCCCCATACACTATCCATATATACAGTCCCCCCCATACACTATATATATAGTCCCCCCCACATATGCAGTTTCTTCCCCCATACACCATCCATATATACAGTTCCCCTATATATACAGTTCTCCCCCCATACACCATCCATATATACAGTCCCCCCATATATACAGTTCTCCCCCCCATACACCATCCATATATACAGTCCCCCCATATATACAGTCCCCCCCATATATACAGTTCCCCCCAATGCACCATCCATATATACAGTCCCCCCCATATATACAGTTCTCCCCCCATATATACAGTTCCGCCCCCATGCACCATCCATATATACAGTCCCCCCATATATACAGTCCCCCCCATACACCATCCATATATACAATCCCCCCATATATACAGTTCCATCCCCATACAACATTCATGTATACAGTTCCCCCCATACGCCATCCATATATACAGTCCCCCCCATATATACAGTCCCCCCATACACCATCCATATATACAGTCCCCCCCATATATGCAGTTTCTTCCCCATACACTATCCATATATACAGTCCCCCCATATATACAGTTCTATCCCCCATACACCATCCATATATACAGTCCCCCCCATATATACAGTCCCCCCCATACATCCTCCATATATTTAGTTCTTCACCCCCCCCATATACCATCCATATATACTGTTCTCCACCCCCCATACACCATCCATATATACAGTTTTCACCCCCCCCCATACACCATCCATATATACAGTTTTCACCCCCATACACCATCCATATATACCGTTCTCACCGGGTGACAGTGTCCACTGACCTACTGACACCGTCCTCTGCTCTACTGACACCATCCTCTGCCCTACTGACACCATCCACTGCTCTACTGACCCTGTCCACTGCCCTACTGACGCCATCCACTGCTCTACTGACACCATCCACTGATCTTCTGACACCGTCCACTGCTCTACTGACTGACAGTATCCACTTTTAAGGTAGGCTATTTTCATATTTTAACTGACATTTCTTTTATTATTCGAATCAAATGCTTTTGTTTTATTTAACCATGCAATTTGGCCACAGCTACTGTTCACCGTAGCATACCTTATTACTACTCTCATTGGGTAACCCAAGGTATTTTACAATCCTATAGCGTGCACTACAAAAAAATTGCGTTCGGGTTTGGCTTGAAGAAAAGGTGGCAACCCTAGTACCATGTTACCTTTTGCTTACACTGTTGGGTTTTGACTGTTTTATATGTGTATGTTAGATTTCTCACGATGTTCCTTTCTTTTACAATGTTAACCTTTTGCAGGGTCTGCTCCCATGGCTCCGTAAACCCAATGATAGTTACTTACCTTCTTAAGCAGGCAGGGAGTTCAGTGTGACTATGGAATTAGGAGTCACGTTACATAGTTACATAGTAGGTGAGGTTGAAAAAAGACACCAAGTCCAACCATCAAGTCCATCAAGTCCAACCTATGTGTGTGATTATATGTCAGTATTACCTTGTATATCACTGTATCTTGTGGTCGTTCAGGTGCTTATCTAATAGTTTCTTGAAACTACTGATGCCCCCTGCTGAGACCACCGCCTGTGGAAGAGAATTCCACATCCTTACCGCTCTTACAGTAAAGAACCCTCTACATAGTTTAAGGTTAAACCTCTTTTCTTCTAATTTTAATGAGTGGCCATGAGTCTTGTTAAACTCCCTTCTGCGAAAAAGTTTGATCCTTATTGTGGGGTCACCAGTACGGTATTTGTAAATTGAAATCATATCCCCTCTCAAGTGTCACTTCTCCAGAGAGAATAGGTTCAGTGCTCGCAGTCTTTCCTAATAACTAATATCCTCCAGACCTTTTATTAGCTTTGTTGCCCTTCTTTGTACTCGCTCCATTTCCAATACATCCTTCCTGAGGACTGGTGCCCAGAACTGGACAGCGTACTCTAGGTGCGGCCGGAGTCTTGTAGAGCGGGAGAATTATTGTTTTATCTGTGGAATTAATCCCCTTTTGAATGCATGCCAATATTCTGTTTGCTTTGTTAGCAGCAGCTTGGCATTGCATGCCAGTGCTGAGCCTATCATCTACTAGGACCCCCAGGTCCTTTTCCATCCTAGATTCTCCCATTGGTTCTCCCCCCCCAGTGTATAGATTGCATTCATATTTTTGCCACCCAAATGCATTATTTTACATTTTTCTACACTGAACCTCATTTGCCATGTAGTTGCTCACCCCATTAATTTGTTTAGATCTTTTTGCAGGGTTTCCACATCCTGCGCAGAAGTTACTGCCCTGCTTAGCTTAGTATCGTCAATCCTACTGCCGTGCATTGGAAAGACCCCTATTCATTTTCTAGAAGTTTCTACTTATCCCCCTCTTGGCTCCACATTGAGGCTTTCAATTGGGTTTTCTTTCACCTTGTTTATTTATACCCTGGTGTTCCTTCCCTCTACCCCTTTTTGTTTCTGTTCCCCCTTATTTCTACTCCTTCCATTTTAAGTTCCATTTGTTCCCCCTTCATTCTTTCCTCTTCCATCCTCACTTCCTACCTTTCTCACCTTCCCTCTCTCCTACCCTTCAATTGTAAACAGACTTGTTGACTGAGCTTTTTCCAGTTCAGGAGCTAGAGGGCATTCTGCTCTTCTGGAGCTTTTAGTTTCAAGGGGCTCCCTTCTATGCACCCACACATTCCCTTAGGTACACAGAGAGGATTTGGTGCCTCTAGCAAACATATACCTAGGCCCTCCCCCCTTTTTTATATCTATATACAGTATCTCACAAAAGTGAGTACACCCCTCACATTTTTGGAAATATTTTATTATATCTTTTCATGTGACAACACTGAAGAAATGACACTTTGCTACAATGTACAGCTTGTATAACAGTGTAAATTTGCTGTCCACTCATACATAACTCAACACACAGCTATTAACCACTTAAGGACCAGCCTCGTTTGGGATTTAGGTGTTTACATGTTTAAAACAGGTTTTTTTGCTAGAAAATTACTTAAAACCCCCAAACATTATATATTGTTTTTCGTCTAACACCCTAGAGAATAAAATGGCGGTCATTGCAATACTTTTTTTTCACACCGTATTTGCGCTGCGGTCTTACAAGTGCGCTTTTTGTGGAAAAAATTCACTTTTTTGAATAAAAAAATAAGACAACAGTAAAGTTAGCCCAATTTTTTATATTGTGAAAGATAATGTTAGGCCAAGTAAATTGATACCCAACATGTCACGCTTCAAAATTGCACCCGCTCGTGGAATGGCGTCAAACTTTTACCCTCAAAAATCTCCATAGGCGACGTTTAAAACATTATACAGGTTGCATATTTTGTGTTACAGAGGAGGTCTAGGGCTAGAATTATTGCTCTCACTCTAACGATTGCGGCAATACCTCACATGTGTGGTTTGACCACCATTTTCATATGCGGGCGCTACTCACGTATGCGTTCGCTTCTGCGCGCAAGCTCGTCGGGACGGGGGGGTTTTTAAAAAAAAAAAATTTATTATTTATTTTACATGATTTTATTTATTTTTACACTGTTTAAAAAAAAAATGTGTCACTTTTATTCCTATTACAAGGGATGTAAACATCCCTTGTAATAGAAAAAAGCATGACAGGACCTCTTAAATATGAGATCTGGGGTCAAAAAGACCTCAGATCTCATATTTACACTAAAATGCAATAAAAAAAAAAAAAAGTCATTTAAAAAAATGACATTGAAAAAAATGTGCCTTTAAGACGTATGGGCGGAAGTGACGTTTTGACGTCGCATCCGCCCTGCAGTGTCATGGAGACGAGTGGGCGCCATCTTAGCCTCACTCGTCTCCAGGCACAGCAAGGAGACAGACGCTCCGGTAAGCGGCGGAGGGCACCAGATCACGGTGGGAGGGGGGACCTCTCCCACCACCGATAAAAGTAATCTTGTGGCGAATCTGCCGCAGAGACCACTTTTATCTGAAAGCAGACTGCCGCACGAAAACGGGGATACCAGGGTTATGGCAGCTAGCTACTGCCATAACAACGATATCCGCCGCCAAACTTTGGATGTACATCGGCGTGCGGCGGTTGGCAAGTGGTTAATGTTTAAACCCTGGCAACAAAAGTGAGCACACCCCTTAGTGAAAATGTCCAAATTGGGCCCAAATTGTCAATATTTTGTGTGGCCACCATTATTTTCCAGCACTGCCTTAACCCTCTTGAGCATGGAGTTCACCAGAGCTGCACAGGTTGCCACTGGAGTCCTCTTCCACTCTTCCATGACGGAGCTGGTGGATGTTAGAGACTTTGCGCTCCTCCACCTTCGGTTTGAGGATGCCCGACAGATGCTCAATAGGGTTTAGGTGACATGCTTGGCCAGTCCATCACCTTTACCCTCAGCTTCTTTAGCAAGGCAGTGGTCATCTTGGAGATGTGTTTGGGGTCGAAATACTGCCCTGCGGCCCAGTCTCCGAAGGGAGGGGATCATGCTCTGCTTCAGTATGTCACAGTACATGTTGGCATTCATGGTTCCCTCAATGAACTGTAGCTCCCCAGTGCTGGCAGCACTCATGCAGCCCCAGACCATGACACTCCCACCACCATGCTTGACTGTAGGCAAGACACACTTGTCTTTGTACTGCTCACCTGGTTGCCACCACACACGCTTGAAACCAACTGAACCAAATAAGTTTATCTTAGTCTCATCAGACCACAGGACATGGTTCCAGTAATCCATGTCCTTAGTCTTCTTGTCTTCAGCAAACTGTTTGTGGGCTTTCTTGTGCATCATCTTTAGAAGAGGCTTAGTTCTGGGACGATAGCCATGTAGACCAATTTGAAGTGTGCGGTGTATGGTCTGAGCACTGACAGGCTGACTCCCCACCCCTTCAACCTCTGCAGCAATGCTGGCAGCAATCATACGTCTATTTCCCAAAGACAACCTCTGGATATGACGCTGAGCACGTGCCCTCAACTTCTTTGGTCGACCATTGTGAGGCCTGTTCTGAGTGGAACCTGTCCTGTTGAACCGCTGTATTATCTTGGCCACCATGCTGCAGCTCAGTTTTAGGGTCTTGGCAATCTTCTTATAGCTAGGCCATCTTTATGTAGAGCAACAATTCTTTTTTTCAGATCCTCAGAGAGTTTTTTGCCATGAGGTGCCATGTGGAACTTCCAGTGACCAGTATGAGAGAGTGAGAGCGATAACATCAAATTTAACACACCTGCTCCCCATTCACACCTGAAACCTTGTAACACTAACGAGTCACATGACACCAGGAAGGGAAAATGGCAAATTGGGCCCAATTTGGACATTTTCACATAGGGGTGTACTCACTTTTGTTGCCAGTGGTTTAGACATTAATGGCTGTGTGTTGAGTTATTTTGAGGGGACAGCAAATTTACACTGTTATGCAAACTGTACACTCACTACTTTATATAGTAACAAAGTGTAATTTCTTCAGTGTTGTCACATGAAAAGATATAATAAAATATTTACAAAAATAAGAGGGGTGTACTCACTTTTGTGAGATACTGTATATATATATATATATATATATATATATATACTGTACACTACAAGATACACATGCAGAAAGGTCCAGGGCCTCCTCTAGTTTAATGAGAACCTTTAGAGCCAAGAACTGCTGACATCCTTCTGTATACGGTGGGTTGCAAGGCATAGTGGGTCTAGTATAAGGTATATTAATTGGGCTCCAGACACTTCTTAAATGCAAACAGATTTTATTTCTCTTAACAGAACTTTGGGAGAGAGGGTTAGGGCCAGGACACCCTTAGGTAGTTGCAATGATAATTGGCATACTCCGAGAGTTCTGCAGGTGGACAGCCATGCAGGGAAAGGCATCCAGCAAGATGCCACATCTGCACATGATGTCTCCTATGGCAACAGTCTTGAACAGTTCCTAACACAAAGTGTAACAGTTCCTTCACTTCCGCTACAATTACTTCTTGTAGTTCTTCAGCCCACTTAGCTCCCAGTCTCTCTCTCACTAGACTAGATGATTCACTGCCACTGAATCCCTCGAGCTCTTCCAATCTTCCCTGTAGTATCCTCCTCAAGCATCAACCCTGCTTCTCTGCTAGGTCCTTAGCTTGGCACTCAAGATACTTCTCAAGCTTCACCCCACTGTCCTGCTCGGTCCCTGGCTTGACACACAAGGCTGCTCTGCAAGCTTCATGGAAAAAGAAATTTTGGTGTGGACAAGAGAGTCCCCAGAAAGCAAAACAAGGAAAGACAGCAGTCTTTTACTTCGCCTTACATCAAACCGTATGCTTATTATTCATATTTTTATTTTTACATTACTTCTTGTAGTTCTTCAGCCCACTTAGCTCCCAGTCTCTCTCTCACTAGACTAGATGATTCACTGCCACTGAATCCCTCGAGCTCTTCCAATCTTCCCTGTAGTATCCTCCTCAAGCATCAACCCTGCTTCTCTGCTAGGTCCTTAGCTTGGCACTCAAGATACTTCTCAAGCTTCACCCCACTGTCCTGCTCAGTCCCTGGCTTGACACACAAGGCTGCTCTGCAAGCTTCATGGAAAAAGAAATTTTGGTGTGGACAAGAGAGTCCCCAGAAAGCAAAACAAGGAAAGACAGCAGTCTTTTACTTCGCCTTACATCAAACCGTATGCTTATTATTCATATTTTTATTTTTACATCACTTCACATGGCTCTCTCAAACCCAATCTAAATCTCCCATCCGGGGCCCTCTAAATCATCCCCTAAACCAGGAATTAGAGATTGAAGGGGGGAGGTAGGAGGGAAGGGAAGGGGGGGGAGGGGGGTTGAGGGAGGGTGGGTGAAGGAAGGGGGGAATGAGTCTGATGAAATTCATTGTCTGAGCAGAGTGCTCTAGGACACAGAAAAAATACACAGTTCATTCAAGTTCAATTCATGGTTCGAGCCGTATGGGGGGGCTTCATTATCTAAACAGTGTGGTCTAAGGCTCAAGAAATACACTCAGGCTCGGTTCATGGTTCAAGCCTTTAAGCTGAAGGGTCCTGAGCCTAAAAATCTAGCTTTTTTTCTTTATGCCGGACCACCGTGTCAAAATCTCCTCTGCGGTCTGTCAGAGAAAGGGAAAAGAAGCCCTACACCGTCAGTCCAGAGGCTTTGGTATAGTGAGATGCACTTTGTTAAATAGGGCACATTGTTTTCCTTGCATATATTCTAAATCTTTGTATTTGTATGATATATATACCCCCCAGGGGCGGATCCAGGGGGGGGCAACGGGGCAATTGCCCCCTCCGAGAAATGCAGGTGAGTGTCACTGTGAGAGAGCCGCCGGGCGGCTCTGTGAGTAAAAGAGCCGCCGGGCGGCTCCGTGAGAGAGAGAGCCGCTGGGCGGCTCCGTGAGTAAAAGAGCCGCCGGGCGGCTCTGTGAGAGAGAGAGCCGCTGGGCGGCTCCGTGAGTAAAAGAGCCGCTGGGCGGCTCTGTGAGTACAAGAGCCGCCGGGCGGCTCCATGAGAGGGAGAGCCGCTGGGCGGCTCTGTGAGTAAAAGAGCCGCCGGGCGGCTCCGTGAGAGAGAGAGCCGCTGGGCGGCTCTGTGAGTAAAAGAGCCGCTGGGCAGCTCTGTGAGTAAAAGAGCCGCCGGGCGGCTCCATAGGTGACAGAGCACCGCTGACATGTGTGGCCAATCAGGGAGCAGGTGGGCGGGGGAGCAGAGAGATGACATCATCTCTCACCGCCCGCCCTGCATCCCTGCAGTTCCCCCCCACCATGCAGGCAGCTGCGGCAGCAGAGAGATTACATCATCTCTCTGCTGCCTGTCTCTGGGACACAAGAGACCACCTTAGCAGGTGGCAAGTGACAATCTGCATCTGGTGACAGGCGACATGGCAAGTGACAATCTGCAACATGTGGCAGGCGACGTGGCAAGTGACATGCAAGTGACAATCCGCAACGTGGCAGGCGACGTGGCAAGTGACAATCTGCATCTGGTGACAGGCGACGTGGCAAGTGACAATCCGCAACATGTGGCAGGCGACGTGGCAAGTGACAATCTGCATCTGGTGACAGGTGACGTGGCAAGTGACAATCCGCAACATGTGGCAGGCGACGTGGCAAGTGACATGGCAAGTGACAATCCGCAACATGGCAAGTGACAATCTGCATCTGGTGACAGGCGACGTGGCAAGTGACAATCCGCAACATGTGGCAGGCGACGTGGCAAGTGACAATATGCATCTGGTGACAGGTGACGTGGCAAGTGACACACTCGGGGCTCCCACTGATTCTGCATTATGGTGAGTTAAACTATTTAATTTTTTATAACAATGTAATAATAGTAATAATGCGCTTCAATCATCCTGACACCATAACAACCATGGTGCCGTGATGATTGAAGCGCCAACACCAGCCATTTCCCCGATAGATGTACCCCAAAAAAATATATTTTCTGGCAGTGCCCCTCCCGAGACTAGATTCTGGATCCGCCCCTGATACCCCCCTCCCTAATCTTCAATAAAGCCTATTGAACATTTTTGTACCCTAAGCCGTGGTTGACCCTTCTCTTTTTGCTTTCTGGGGACTCTCTTGTCCACACCAAAATTTCTTTTTCCATAAAGCTCCCTTTGCTACATTGGGCAGGTATTCCTTCTCATTATGGCGAACCGGCTGGTACTGTACTTACCTGGTGAGGTTGGATTCTTGGACTGTTTTACCCCCCTTTTTTTGCTCTGCAAGCTTCACCTCTGCTGGCAGGGGCCATGGCTTGATACCCGCCGAAGTTTCCTGATTCTTCACCGTCCCCGGTTGGTGAGAAAACTGCTCTGGTACTTGCTTCAGCTACTCACTGTGGTCCCTGGTAATAAGGTGGATGGTTCCTTAGTGGCGACAGCTTCCCCTCTACCTCTGACCACAACAGGTTCCCCGGCCGGCGTAACCATAACTTCTGGTTGGACTGCAAGCCGCAATCCCAACCCTGTGCTGCTCTCTTGCTTCTGGATAGGCCCTCAGACAGCCTAGCAGCCAGATGTACCTGGGATAAGCCCAAACTCCAGCCTAGCAGCCCAGGCAAGGCAAAACATGTCCACCAAGACAGCCGTCCAGGTGGCACAGAACACTGATCACCTGACCCCACCCAAATATATAGGTTCTCCCAGCAGGCCAAGAGATTTAAGAAAACCCCTGCCCATTGGCTGAGGTACCCCATATACTCCTAATCTGTCCTTGCTTTGTCCTTGTCTTATCTAATGCCACCAGGTATCCGGCCACCCGGTGGCAGAAGAGAGGAGTGCAGCAATTCCAGATTTAGGGTGAACTCAATTGATCCTCAACAATTAGCCAAGGCAGTTATACCTGGCAGGTAAATTTGGGAGCAACCCTGCCTAAACTCCAGGGTGCTACATCCTCCCCCTGCCTACAAAACTACGTCTTGGAATTTGCAGAAAATAATTTAAGCTCTCAAGCCTGAGAGCGAATGTCCTGGCAAAAACTGAGATGGGTGGGGAAACAAGTAAAGAATAACAATGATAACAATATATGTGGCGTACCACATGAAATAAACATGAGTATCAGACACATGAGAAATGGTAAGTCATACATGACAGATAAGTATCAAAAATGATTTACACTTTTGAAGGTGGCGCACCACCCAATTATTTACAGGCAAACATAAGCAATGACCTTACTTCCTATCCATCTAATATATATATACAGTGATAAGAAGATATAAAAGGGTTAGTGTTGTCATCAGATTGGATTCCGTCTCTCCTTGTTCAAGGAAGACGCACTGATACAGCAACACCTGAAAGAGAGATAGACAGCAATGCAAATGCATCCAATCCTATAATAACATGGTGCAACATATATACATACGTGATTAAGTGGTCTTTTAATTGTCCTCAGCCGAGAACAGCATAGCAGTGTAAATACACCCTATAATATATGTATATTATACACACAGTAAAAGCGGGCCCCATTCTCAACGGAGAATACCATCCCCTTTCCACTGATCTGAAAAACGAATCTTTTACTTAGCATGTTCTATCAATACACATAATGCGAATTAAGTTCACTCAGGTCAGCACCGCTCACGCCACCTGGTGACCAACACTAGAAACAGTTCTGATGCATGGGTTAGTCAATTATTCACATGGAAGGTAAGAATTTGCCCCTTTGCCACAGCTCATTCTACCTAACTAACTACCCCCCCCCCCCCCCCGCAGGGTCCTTAACATATCACTGTCCATCAGATTTTCACTTGGGGTGGACGACATTTCCCAGCAGTTTCCCTTCCTCTTTAGGAACAACTCCAGGGACAAGAGGCACAGCTGCATTCAGACACAAGCAGCTAGGCCATGGTGCATTGGACTGCACTTTGGGACATAGGTCCCCTTGCAAGGGTGTCCTCAATCTGTCCGTATGACAGCTGGGGACAAAAAAGATTTTCTTCATCATTTGAGAAAACAACAACCTGAGGTCACTTTTCAGGGTGGAACACCCCAACAACTTCAACATCAGCTAACATGGCTTAAGTGGGGACTCTCTGTATCTGCCGGCAGCATTCAGTCCAGCACAATCCTGGCAGTACAGCTCCCTGGAATGTTCTCCAGTAACAACTTGTATGTGAATGTGAAGAGGCTCTCAGCATAGCCTCCTTGACATCACACAACACACATTTGTAATCCACAGGGAAAGATAACATAGGCATCGTTATGGCATTTACCAGTAATACCCAGGATCGGGTAACTTTAAAGACTCTCCTTTTGGCGTTCACCATAGTGACATAGCGTTTAATGTCCTTCTTGTCTGGCCTGCGAATAATCAGACTGTCCAGATTTATTCTACAGCCGTAGCCCCAGGTGTTTAGCACTGAGAGGTATTTTCCAGCTACCTTGGGTAACAATTTTGGAAAGTCCAACTGAAGAGGGATTTGAACAAAACTGCGCACAGTCTCATCCACCCACTGGACCTCTTTATCCAAAATCTCTTCCTCCAGGTGAGCCGGTATATAGGGGTATAGATACACGTACTCTTCCGCCACTTTCTGTATCTTAGACAGCCGAAGCAGGGTCTTAGGGTCACCGTACCCGGGCAGGACCCGTGCGTCTGGAGAACGCTGAACCGAACACCCAGCGACGACATCTGGTCTGGCTTATGATCAAGCTTAGTCACTGACATGGGTGTAATAGGGTGAACCTTGGGAACCCATTAAGCCCAACGATCCTCCTCAAAAGATCTGGTGATACTTATTAGCGGAGCTGCATTAGCAGACAGCTTAATTTTCACATTTGCAGCAACAACAGGAGGAACTTCACCTTCCTGCACAACACTCATTTGCTCATCATTGCTGTCACTCTACTACCCGGTGCAAGACAAAGTATCCGAAAAGAGTTCAGGCCGTCTGATGAAATGTCTGAATCGGTTATAGTGGAACACTCCTCGGCCAGGATATAGTTGCGCTTGGCGCTTGCTTTGACGGGCACAATGGTATTATCCCCTTTTATGGCCACAGGTATCACTTCCCCTACAGGCACACTGCTTGCACTCCTCACTGGCTTACCCGGTCCCGGTACTCTTTTCCACGGTGGTTCTGACATAAAGGTGAGCAGTTGGGCCCGAACGCGACCTTGAGGTGGTGAGAAAACTCCTCTGGTACTTGCTTCAGCTACTCACTGTGGTCCTTGGTAATAAGGCAGCACCGTCACTTCTGTTTGGATTCCAAACCGCAATCCCAACCCTGCGCTGCTCTCTTGCTTCTGGATAGGCCCTCAGACAGCCTAGTAGCCAGATGTGCCCAAACTCCGGCCTAGCAGCCCGCGCAGTACAAAACACGTCCACCCAGACAGCCTTCCAGGTGGAACAATGATCACCTGACTTCACCCAAATGTATAGGTTCTCCCAGCAGGCCAAGGGTTTTAAGAAAACCCCTGCCCATTGACTGAGGTACCCCATATACTCCTAATCTTTCCTTGCTTTGCCCTTGTCTTATCTAATGCCACCAGGTACTCGGCCACCCCGTGGCAGAAGAGAGAAGTGCAGCAATTCCAGACTTAGGGTGAAATCAATTGATCCTCAACAATTAGCCAAGGTAGCTTAGCTATACCTGGCAGGTAAGTTTAGGAGTTTAGGGTGCTACACACATATCATATTGATAACAAAAATTGTGTTTGGGTTTGAGCCGAGGGGTGTTACCTTGGATTTAATTTCATGTTGCTTACTGCACGTGTGGTGACACAGGGGGCTTCTGGTTTCAGTATACATTCCTTTGGACTCTCTTGTTGTAGGTCTCATTTCTTCCCACATAGACCACCTAAAGTGTGGATCTTTTTCTGATTCTTACCCCTTTGTTTGCCAGTCTCTTTTTGAGGTTGCTGTACCTTCTATTTCTATTTTAGTGATTGGAACGGATTGGAGGGGAGTGGCCAGTGTCCAAAAAAAGTCTCACTTGATGATTTTCTGTTATTTATTAGTTATTTATTGAAGATAAATGTATACAAGTGAAGCTAATGCATTCCAGGGGAATTGCCTCCCCATCTTCAGGGCTGTATTTCTTGGAGAATGGTTAAGCTCTAGGAAGGCTAACTATACAGTATTCGATCACAGTGGCTCTGCAGTATGCCAGCATTGTGGAGCAGAGGCTGTTTGCCTAAATATCCCTAAATATCCCTCTGTAGGTACCTGCACAGACCGTGGCATTGGATATTGAATGAGTCTTTGCTACAGGATATACAGGTCAAATTCTTGGTAGAATCTGAACTCTGAATCTAATAGTTTTTCCAAAAGCACAGCGATACAGACTCTGCCCCCAACGACAATCTGGGAAACGCATAAATGTGTGACCACAGGGATCCTTATTATCCAAGAATCCGGTGTAAAAAAAAAAGAACAATTGCAACAACTACATATTCTCTATGACCAACTAAATAAACTTCTTTTTACTAAAACTAAACTTACTCTCTCTAGAGTCAAACAATAATTTTATGAATGGGGAAATTAGCCAGGTAGGCTCTTGGCAGCGGCTACTGAGAAAGTCCGCTATTGGACATAATGTGTAGAGGGGTGGAGCTTGTGTCTAATGACATCATGCTGCTAGAGCTAGAGATGATTCAATGTAAATTCAGTGAGCACTATGAGGTTTCTCTTTACTATGATGTGGTATATACAGTGCTCAACATAAATGAGTAAACCCAAAAAGATTTGTCAGAAAACCTTTACTTTCCTTTCAGAATCAACATTTTCTATAGGACACTATAATACAAAATACTCCCACAAATCCCAGGCCATTGACTGCAACCAATATTTGTTAATTTGCACACACAAAGTATTTTTCATTCAAGACCATGTTGCAAAAATGAATACACCCCAATGAAAGTCTTAGGAGCAATGCTAAATTTTATACAACAAAATCCTAATTAACAAGAATTCAACTACAGGTGAATCTAATTATTCATGGTGTCCAGCAGACAGTTGATTAAAAAGGGTGTTACTTAACAAAGAAAACCCTTTCCCATTTCATACTGTCAGCAATGGCACCACATGGAAGAGAAATGTCACAAGGCCTGAGAAAGAAAATAATTTCTTTACACATGAAAGGTGAAGGCTACAAGAATATCAACAAAGCTTTAGGGTCCTTTCACACGGGCGTTCCACATGTCCATTTGACCTCCATCCATTGAAGGATGAAAAACAGACATACATATATCTCTATGGGATAGCGGACGTTAGCGGATGATCATTTAAAAAAAAATGGCATGGCCCCCCCCAAATCCATTTTAGACTCTTACCCGAGCATGCAGCCCGGCAGGTCAGGAAAGGGAGGGGACTAACGAGCACCCAAATGGGTGAAACCTCGTGAGCTGCCAAAACTATAAGCTACCGTGGACTAAAAACTGAAAAAAGATGCCTGCACTTCCCACACTGTTGTAGTGAGGGGGGATAGGGTCACCTGAATCCGCAGCCCCAGACTAATGAGCACCCCCCCCTCCTGAACCATACCAGTCTGCATGTCCTCAACATGAGGGGGTGGGTGCCTTGGGGCAGAGGGGCTCTGTGTCCCCCCACCCCAAAGCACCTTGCCCCCATGTTGATGGGGACAAGGACCTCTTCCTGACAACCCTGGCCAGTGGTTGTCGGGTCTGCAGGTTGGGGGCTTATCGGAATCTGGAAGCCCCCTTTAACAAGAGGGCCCCCAGATCTCTGGCTCCCCCCCCATGTGAATGGATATCAGGTACATTGTACCCCTACCCATTCACCAAAAAAAGTGAAAAGTAAAAAAAAAACAAGAGCTGGTTTTTGACAAGTCCTGTATTAATAGCTCTGAGCTGTCTTCTCCCGCCGTTGTCTCTCCCCAAGCCGTCTTCTCCCATTGCCATCTCTCCCACTGCCCTCTCTCCTGCCGCCGATTTCTCCCGCTGCTGTCTTACATAGTTACATAGTTAGTCAGGTTGAAAAAAGACACAAGTCCATCCAGTTCAACCTTAAAAACAATAAATAAATAAAATAAAAAATATCGTACAATCCAATATACCCAATTTTATACACTCAGTTGATCCAGAGGAAGGCAAAAAACCCCAGCAGAGCATGCTCCAATTTGCTACAGCAGGGGAAAAAATTCCTTCCTGATCCCCCAAGAGGCAATCGGATTTTCCCTGGATCAACTTTACCTATAAATGTTAGTACCCAGTTATATTATGTACATTTAGGAAAGTATCCAGGCCTTTCTCAAAGCAATCTACTGAGCTGGCCAGAACCATCTCTGGCGGAAGTCTATTCCACATTTTCACAGCTCTTACTGTGAAGAAACCTTTGCGTATTTGGAGATGAAATCTCTTTTCCTCTAGACGTAAAGAGTGCCCCCATGTCCTCTGGGCTGACCGTAAAGAGAATAACTCAACACCAAGTTCACTATATGGACCCCTTATATATTTGAACATGTTGATCATATCCCCCTTATTCTCCTCTTCTCAAGAGTGAATAAATTCAGTTCCTCTAATATTTCCTCATAGCTGAGCACCTTCATGCCTCTTATCAGTTTGGTTGCCCTTCTCTGCACTTTCTCCAGTTCCCTGATATCCTTTTTATGAACTGGTGCCCAAAACTGAACTGCATATTCCAGATGAGGTCTTATCCCGTCTTCTCACATTTGCCGTCTTCTCCCACCGCCGCCTTCTACCTGGCTGCCGGTTACCCACAAAAAAAAAAAGCCGCTGTTGTTCTGTGTGTTTTTGTTTCTTAGTGGGTGACCGGCAGCAAGGAAGAAAACAGCAGAGGGAGAAGACGGTGGTAAGAGAGAAGGTGCCGGGAGAGGTGGCGGCAGGAGAAGACGGCGGCGGGAGAAGATGGCGGCGGAGAAGACTGCGACGGAAAAGATGGCACTGGGAGAGACGGTGGTGGGAAGGACTTGTCAAAAACTGGTTCTTGTTTTTTTTTTTTTTCTTTTTACTGCTGTTTTGGTGAATGGGTAGGGGTACGATGTACCCGAAACCCATTCACATGGGGGTGGGATCTCGGGGCTCCCTTGTTAAAGCCCCCCACCCGCAGACCCGGACAACCATCGGCCAGGGTTTTCAGGAAGAGGCCCTTGTCCGCATCAACATGGGGGCAAGGTGCTTTGGGGTGGGGGGCGCAGAACCCCCCCTGCCCCAAAGCACCCATCCCCATGTTGAGGGCATGAGGACTGGTATGGTTCAGGATGTGGGGGAGCGCTCGCTTGTCCCCTCCCTTTCCTGATCTGCTGGGCTGCATGCTTGCATAAGGGTATGGTATGGATTTTGTGGGGGACCCCATGCCATTTTTTTTCTTATATGGCGTGGGGGTCCCCTCCGAATCCATACTAAACCCAATGGACCTGGTATGGACCTGGGGGGGGACCTCATGCCGTTTTTTTTCACAATTTTTTTTTTAACTGGCAATTTTTATTTATTTTTTACATTCTCCCTTATTCCCTACCTTCCCTTGCCTCTTCTTCCTGTTTAGCTATCCTTTCTATCTCTATTCTCTCTACTGTGCTGAATCCTACTTTTTGAATTCCCTCTGTTCTGATCTACAGTCTTTTTAACTATGTCTCTACTATGTTTTTCCTCTCCTGCACTTCAACGGGTCGTCTAGGAGAAGCTATTTTGATATGCTACATAAGACTATTCTGTACTCTGGTATCATGAGTTTTGCTGTCTGTTTGCTTTCTATGAAAGAAGATACTGATATAACTAACATTGTTTAGCTGTCCTGTTTTCTCTTTTGGATTAGACTATTCAGTCTGTGGGCCTCTACATATAAAGGGAACATTATTGATTATTTTCTATGTACTTTATAACTAAAAGGTTGGTTCCTATTTGACCTTGTAAAACTTAAAATAAAGAATAAAACATTCATAGCTGGACTGTGTCCACTGCAGAATCAACAGAATAAGGTGCAATAAATATAATTTAGCACACTTTTTACATTTACTGTTGTCTTGGCTGTTCATTCACTGCCATATACCTAAATATCAGAAAGTCGCCTTTTCCCTTACACAAACATGCTATAATTTGCACCACCAAATAAAAAGGACTGTAAAGGTAAACCTACTGAATGAGTTTTGTGGAAAAAGGTCTCTTATTATGGAGAGTTAAATACTGGACAACCAAGGAAAAAATTAATGATTTATTGCAATCTAACTAGCCACTGCTGGAGGACATGTTAAAAAAAAAATCATGCCCCAGAGTAAGAAATAGACAATTAGGGGCATGGCTTGGCACGCAGCGCGGATGACAGCAAGATAGAGGAGCTCCGCTAACCGGTGGCTTCTACAGGCTTTTCGGCAACACTGCACCGCTGCAACATGGGCAGACTCACCCGCCACAATACCGGCAATCGCACCCACCGTTCGGCACCTCTCTCTGGGTCCCGGAGCATACCGGAGATCTTTCGATCTCAGCCCCGACGCCAGAAGGCCTCAAACAAGATGGCGCAGCCTCATGGTGAAGAGGACTTTAGCGAGGACTTGCAGTCAGCATACGAAGAAGCAGTAAGAGACACTGCTGCTCCCGACCACCCTCTTACTTTCCCAGCCATGATGAAGATAGCAGCTGAAATAAAACATACATTCTCTTCAGCCACCATGGAGCTTAAGGCCGACATCCTTTCTCTTTCTGAAAAATTTGAGGGGGCAGAGAAGCTGGGAACAGGCGAGACAGAGCCATAACATGCCCAAAGAGAGTTACAGACTCCCATTCAGCCCATCTAATAGAGATGAATCGTCACCTAGAGGACCTAGATAACCAGGGGAGAAGACACAACATTAGGGTGAGGGGTATACCCGAAACGATGGAACAGAGCAGCATTGCTTCTGCGCTACAATCAATCTTTACTGACCTACTAGAATGCTAGACTGACAAGCAGATTGTTTTTGAGAGGGCACACAGGGCATTGAGAGCTCGGCCAGCTGATTCAGCATCTCCCAGAGACATTATCTGCTGTCTCCCTGACTTTAAACTAAAAGAGGAAATTATGGCAAAGGCTTGTCAAAATAAATGTATTACATTCAATGGCGCTGTGATAAACCTATTTCAAGACCTGTCTCCAATCACCTTGAACAACCGAGGTACACTGCGACCCCCTACTGGAGATACTTCACAAGCAGAGCATCCCGTATAAATGGAAGTTTCCTTTTGCTTTGAATGTGACCTTCCAGGGCAAGCAACTATACTTACGCACTCCCAATGACTTGCAAGATTTCTGTAATAATCTACAAATCCCACTTGTTGAATTACTTGATTGGTACAGGGAGTTCTGCAACCCACCTCAATCCCACAGTGCACAAAGTTCCCCTAACCCTAACCCAATCAAACCACATACCAAGAAGGGGAAATATAATAAACAATGTAATCCTGGCCCTCATTCTACTCCAATGCGCCCCACGTTGTCAAGAGCTTTGGGTAAAGATACTAAATTCGATTGATCTAGGGACTGATATGGTTCATCCTTACTTGTCATCCACAGCAACCTTGCAGCTGATAAGATGGTAGCCTCAACATCTACTTTTGTTTGGTCCCGTCACATCTGTCCATCACCTTTGGACTATGACTTGTCAAATCTTGGTAGCTCCTCACTCTTTTTTTTGTTTGAACAAAGGGAGAGCCATGACTACATATCGGTTGCCTTTTAGGTAGCCTAAATGACGGACGCACGTGGAAAATTTGTAATCATCTGCTACACAGAGATATAAATGTCCTAGATACTTTACAACAGAAAATAGGCACTGTACTCTGTGGCATGCGCCCCCTAATACCCGTTGTTGCTGAGGATGTGAAACTTGGCACTCTACTATACGCTGACGTGACATTTTTGCAGTAATGGAGCCTCTCCCATTGACTTGGCCTAAGGGCTACTCTTAGCTCCATACATTATAATTATTTTATTTTTTTTATTTTTTTGATATACTTCAACCATGGATACAAGTAGATGCATAGATATATTGGTTGAGTCTATATGATATACTTAAATAAACCCCTTTAAGGGGTCATGGTTGTCATCATAATTTAGCGATTTATGCATTCAATTTTTGATGGGAGCCGAGAGGTTATGATGAGGCACTTTCTGTTGACATTGCTATTTGTTTTTTCTTTTTGGCCTCCATTAAAACTTTGAGCCTTGAAACATTCTCGCTCGTTCCTCCCACTACCTCTATAAGTGGACATTGTGATGATTATCCTCTAGTGATACTTCTCTTTTTGAGGTGTTCCTTTTGGATCATTCCTCACAGCCCCAAGTTATTCCCTACATCTCTTGGTGTCACTACCCAGAGGTAAAATACTGGAATACTCTTATCCCACTTCTTAAACTTCTTGGAGAGTGGGGTCAATCTTACTTTCACTTTCTTTGTCTTATACACCCACCCCCAACCTCCCCCCTCTCCTCTTTTCATCCACCTCTTTTTTTTGTTTTGCTCGCTTAAATTCACATTTAAAATGATATACTCTTCTCTGGGCAGCCGCCCTACTGTGATATCACATAACATTAGGGTGCTAAACATACCACACAAAAGAACTCAACTTTTACATTATCTTGAGAGGGAGAAGATGGCCTTCGTCTATTTGCAACTGACAGCTTTTTCACCAAAGCCTTCCACGCCACTAATTTGATGGCAAAAACCAAAGCTGTTTCCATTTTAATAGGCTAGGACTCAGGATTTGAGCTTGCCCAACAATCCCGAGGGCCGGTTTCTCTTTCTCAAAGGAAAAATAGGAAATTTTCCGATTACGTTAGCTAATGTTTATTTTCCTAATACTGCACATGTGTCTTTTTGCCAAAAATTAATTGATGAACTTTCTTGGTTTGCCTCTGGATGTATTGTCCTAGGGGGGGTTTAAATGTCCCCTTGGACCCCTTCCAGGACACCTCCAATGGTAAATCGGCCATTTCCTTTCGCATGCTTAAAAAAATTAGAGTGATGCTGAATTCTCTGACTTTGGTAGATTCTTGGCGCGTGGCCAACCCACAGGGGAGAGACTTAACTTATTATTCCACAGTCCACAATAAGTACTCCCGAACTGATTATATTTTTGTGTCTCAGAGAAATCTGACCAATTTGAAAGATGCCAATATAGGGACATATCAGACCATGCCCCCACTTCAGTGATGCTGCAACTACATGATGCAACTAAAAAAACATGTACGTGGCGTCTCAACCCAACTTTGTAGACTGATCCCCTGACTCTGAAACCTATCTCAGAATCTATAAACACATATTTCCGAGAAAACATTACTGATGATTAGGGATGAGCCGAACACCCCCCGGTTCGGTTCGCACAAGAACCTGCGAACGGACCGAAAATTCGCACGAACGTTAGAACCCCATTGACGTCTATGGGACTCGAACGTTCAAAATCAAAAGTACTAATTTTAAAGGCTAATTTGCATTGTATTGTCCTAAAAAAGGGTTTGGGGACCCGGGTCCTGCCCCAGGGGACATGTATCAATGCAAAAAAAACTTTTAAAAACGGCCCTTTTTTCGGGAGCAGTGATTTTAATGATGCTTAAAGTAAAAAAAAAAAAGAAAGTGAAATATTCCTTTAAATGTCGTACCTGAGGGGTGTCTATAGTATGCCTGTAAAGTGGCGCATGTTTCCCGTGCTTAGAACAGTCCCTACACAAAATGTCGTTTTTAAAGGAAAAAAAGTCATTTAAAACTGCTTGCGGGTTTAATGTAATGTCGGGTCCTGGCAATATGGATGAAAATCAGTGAGACAAACGGCATGGGTACCCCCCAGTCCATTACCAGGCCCTTTGGGTCTTGTATGGATATTAAGGGGAACCCCGCACCCAAATTAAAAAAGGAAAGGTGTGGGGCCCCCAGGCCCTATATACTCTGAACAGCAGTATACAGGCGGTGCAAACAAGACAGGGACTGTAGGTTTGTTGTTAAGTAGAATCTGTTTGTAATTTTGAACTGGTACATTTTTAATGTGTTTAGCTCCAGCCAAAAAATCTATTTTAAGCTTTTTGGAAAACCTAGGGAAGATTTCACCTCACTTTTTGTCCCAATGACAAATGTTTTTTGAAAATGTGGGATTTTTTGTGAAACAAGGATTGGTGATAAAGCATCAGTGGAAAGGAGAAAAGTTTTTCCCATATTAACTCTTATAGGAGAGAATTTCCATTCCTAGGGGTAGATTTCATCTCACTTCCTGTTGTCTCCTTCCGTTTGCAAGTAGAAGTCGTTTGTAAGTTGTATGTTTGCAAGTAGGGGCCTGCCCTATATACTCAGCAGAAATTTGGGCCTTAGGTGTTGTTGTGGCCACAACACTGTAAGCCCTCACAGGGCCCTGCTGTGAAATATTAGATCAAGAATTGTAATTACATGCCCCTGTTGAACAGGGGCAGAAAAATTGCGCCTTTGGTGGTGGTGGTGGTGCTGGTGCCACAACACTGTATGTCCTCACAGATACTCTTGGTGGGCACAGAAACGGGCCCTGCTGTGAAATATTAGATCAAGAATTGTAATTACATGCCCCTGTTGAACAGGGGCAGAAAAATTGGGCCTTTGGTGGTGGTGGTGCTGGTGCCACAACACTGTAAGTCCTCACAGATACTCTTGGTGGGCGCAGAAACGGGCCCTGCTGTGAAATATTAGATCAAGAATTGTAATTACATGCCCCTGTTGAACAGGGGCAGAAAAATTGGGCCTTTGGTGGTGGTGGTGGTGCCACAACACTGGAACCCCTCACAGATGCTCTAGTTGGAGCGCAGGAACTAGCCCTGCTGCAAAGAATTGCATCAAAAATTGTAATTACATGCCCCTGTTAAACAGGGGCTGAAAAATTGGGCTTTAGGCACTGGTGCTGGTGCCACAACACTGCAACCCCTCACAGATACTCTAGTTGGAGCGCAGGAACTAGCCCTGCTGCAAAGAATTGCATGAAAAATTGTAATTACATGCCCCTGTTAAACAGGGGCTGAAAAATTGGGCCTTAGGCACTGGTGGCGGGACCGGTGGCGCCCAGAACCAAAAATGTTCTTACAAGCTATCATCATGATCATTGAGGAGGAAGCATAACAGGATAGTCACTCAGCATCAGCATAGGCAGTCTTTGAAGGGATCTGACATTTCAGAAAAAATTTATTCGGTTACATCAGCATCAGGTGCTTGGTAGCTGGTGGTGATCCAAGACTGATTAATTTTTATGAAGGTCAGTCGATCGACCAAGTCGGTGGACAGACGCACCCTGTGATCGGTTACAAAGCCTCCAGCAGCACTGAATGTGCATTCCGAAAGAACGCTGGATGCAGGACAGGCCAGTAGCTCAATTGCATACTGTGCAAGTGATCCATCCTCAAGACCCAGTAACCCAGAGGATTTTCGGTGGGAAAGGTGTCCAAGTCAGATCTTGCCCCTAGGTATTCCTGCACCATGTAGAACAGACGCTGACGATGGTTGCTGGAACTGATCATACCTTGGGGCTGCGGACTAAAAAATTGTCTGAACGCATCTGTCAGACGGCCACCTTCTCCACCGCTCCTTCTTTGACTGACCGAAGCCTCTGCAACACGTTGTCCAGAAACAGGAGTTTGTACAGACCTTTCTGCAAGGCCTCCCGAAGATGTTTCATCTTCTGCTCCCTCTGCAACGGCAAGATAAGGTCCGCAACCTTACCCTTGTAACATGGATCAAGGAGGGTTGCCAGCCAGTATTGTTCCTTCTCTTTGATACCACGAATACGAGGATCCTTCCACAGGCTTTGCAGGATCAGGGAGGCCATGCAGTGTAGGTTTGCTGAGGCATTCAGTCCGGAGTTCTCTGGGTCACTAAGGACGACATGATCCGCAGCCGCCTCCTCCCAGCCACATACAAGTCCATGTGTTTCTTGGGACTGTAAATGATCCCTTAAAGACTGCTGCTGATGCTGAGTGCCAGGCTCCACCTCCATACTGACACAATCCTCCTCCTCCTCCTCCTCATATTCTTCCTGTGTGATCGGCGGGCACGCAGGAACACTGTCTGGATAAAGGGGGCCTTGAGAGCTAAGGAAGTCCCCTTCTTCCTGCCTCTGTTCTGCCTCAAGTGCCCTGTCCATTATTCCACGCAGCGTGTGCTCCAACAGGTGGACAAGGGGTACAGTGTCACTGATGCATGCAGTATCACTGCTCACTATCCTTGTGGCCTCCTCATATGGTGACAGGACAGTGCATGCATCCCTGATCATGGCCCACTGGCGTGGGGAAAAAAAAACAAGCTCCCCTTACCCTGTCCTGGATCCATAGTGGCACAGGTACTTATTGATGGCCCTCTGCTGCATGTGCAGCCGCTGCAGCATGGCCAACGTTGAGTTCCACCTGGTGGGCATGTCACAGATTAGGCGGTTCTTGGGCAGTTTAAATTCCTTTTGGAGGTCTGCCAGCCGAGCACTGGCATTATATGACCGGCGGAAATGCACGCAGACTTTCCTGGCCTGCTTCAGGACATCCTGTAAGCCCAGGTACCTGCCCAAGAACCGCTGCACCACCAAGTTAAGGACGTGAGCCAAACAGGGCACATGGGTCAGTTGTCCCTGTCGGAGGGCGGAGAGGAGGTTGGTGCCATTGTCGCAAACCACCATTCCTGCCTTAAGTTGGTGTGGCGTCAACCATCTCTGAACCTGCCCCTGCAGAGCTGACAGAACCTCTGCCCCAGTGTGGCTACTGTCCCCCAAGCACACCAGCTCAAGCACCGCATGGCATCTTTTGGCCTGCATACTTGCGTAGCCCCTTGAATGCCTACGGAGCACCGCTGGTTCCGAGGACAAAGCACAGGAAGAGGCCATGGAGGAAGAAGAAGAGGAGGGGGTGGAGGACAGAGGTGTGTCAGAATCATTAGTAGTGGCATTTTGGAGGCGTGGTGGCGGAACAACCTCCAACACTACTGCACCTTGTCCTGCATCCTTCCCAGCTGCCAGCAGAGTCACCCAATGCGCAGTGAAACTTAGGTAACGTCCCTGTCCATGCCTGCTGGACCATGAGTCAGTGGTAATATGCACCTTACCGCTGACTGCCCTGTCCAGCGAGGCAAGGACATTGCCTTCCACATTCCGGTAGAGAGCCGGAATCGCCTTCCATGAAAAAAAGTGGCGTTTGGGTACCTGCCACTGAGGAACCGCACATTCCACAAACTCACGGAAGGGGGCAGAGTCTACCAACTGAAAAGGTAGCAGTTGAAGTGCTAGCAATTTTGCCAAGCTAGCATTCAACCGCTGGGCATGTGGATGGCTGGGAGCGAACTTCTTTCAGCGGTGCAGCAGCTGGGGCAGGGAAATTTGCCTGGTACAATGTCATGGTTATGCAATAGAGTTTTGTTTCTCAGCTTACCTGTCTCCATGTGTTCTAAAGACCAGCTGTCTCTCACCTGACTGCTTTTATTAACTCTCCTCTAGCATGGCTCCACCCCAGCTCCTATCAGAGAACTCTATATTAATATCTGCACTGGAGGCCAGCCCTCTTGATCAACTTTTGTGTGTTTTGGCTTCCTGTTCCTGCCTGCTGTGTGCTCTACGTTTGTTTCTGTTACCGACCTTGGCGTGTTCTCTACTATTCCTGCCTGCTCGTGACCTTGACCTTTGGTGTGTCCCCGACCATCCCTGTTTGCCTGTGACCCTAAACCTTGGCGTGTACTCTGTTGTCCTTGTCTGCTTGTGGCCCTGACCTTGGCTTATTCCTTTACTATCCCTATCCTCCTGTTGCCTACTGTGGGTGTGAGCTGGGGGACCCTGGGGGTCGCGACCTGGAGCCAGTTGCAGCCCAGTCCATCCTCACCACTAGAGGCTCTGGTGAACACCTGCTGGCTCTTAGACTCCACACCCCAGGGAAGCCTATGCTCTAACCCCGGTGGGATCCGTGTTGGTGTTCCAGCGCCCCTGCCTTTCTTACACCCGGACTCCCATCCGCAGCAGTCAGCCGTAGGGTCCACTGCCTTGCGGTGCACTCCTGATCCCAACTGTGTGCATCTGTCACCTAGCCTCAAGGTGACCTGACAGTTTGATCAGCCATGGACCCGGCTGACGTGCCGCTTCCTGCAGCTGATCCATTGCAGGGCATAGTTCGCAGACTCGAGACCCAGGAATCTAATCAGACTCAGGTGATGCAATTCCTTAAGGATCTGGCTTTCCATTTTGAGCAGCTCCAGGCCTCCTTGGGAAACCCGAACCTGCAGCCTCAAGTACAGTCAGCAGCTGCACCTATCGCACCAGTCGCAGCCACACATTCATATTTACTGCCAGCTCTGTCCCGTTTCTCTGGGGACTCCAAGGCCTGCAGGGGCTTCCTCAGTCAATGCACCATTCATTTTGAGCTCCAGCCTCAAAACTTTCTGTCTGATCGGGCTAAGGTAGCCTATATCATTTCCCTCCTCTCTGGTGAAGCTTTAGCTTGGGCTGCCCCCCTGTGGGAGAAGAATGACCCGGTGGTTTCCAGCCTGTCCGACTTCTTGAAGCTTTTTCGTAATATCTTCGAGGAGCCAGCTTAGGTTTCTTCAGCGGCTAGTGCCCTTTTACGCCTTCACCAAGAGTCTTGTTCAGTGGAACAATATGCGCTGCAGTTCCGTATCCTCACAGCTGAATTGAGTTGGAACAATGAGGCCCTGGTCGAAACCTTTTTACATGGCCTCTCTGACCGAGTGAAGGACGAATTGGCAGGAAGAGCCATCCCCGCCGGTCTGGACGATGTAATTTCCTTGTGCAATCAGATTGACATTCGTTTCCAGGAGAGGTCCCTAGAAAAAAGACGCCAGAACCCCCTAGGTCCTAGTCAGCCAGAACTCTTCCCCCGTTGCTCTCTGGAGCATCCCCTGCCTGCCAAGGAACCTATGCAGCTGGGCAGGACCAGACTAACCCCCGAAGAACGTGCTAGACGCAGAACTCTGGGCTTGTGTCTTTATTGTGGGGGCAAGGGTCATTTTTGTGACTCCTGCTCACTTCGTCCGGGAAATGCTCGGGTCTAATACATTTGGAAGGTGGAGTATTGGACCCAGAAACATCACCTTCTCGTCTTCTTTTTCCGGTGTTCCTCAATGTAGGCCCTTCTCCCCAATCGGTCCTAGCATATCTGGACTCCGGGGCTGCCGGCAATTTTATGGACTGGAGAACTGCTTCTTCTATGAAGCTTACCCTTTCTCCCCCTCGCTACACCACTGGTAGTCTCGGCAATTGATGGCACTGTGCTCCCAGGGGGCCCTATACGTTTCCAGACGCTACCTATTAGGATGTCGGTAAGGATACTCCACCAGGAGTGGATTTCCTTCCTCATTCTACCCAAGGCCTCTACCCCCATTGTATTGGGCCTTCCTTGGCTACAGCTCCACTCTCCACATGTGGACTGGGTCTCTGGGCAGATCCTGTCTTGGGGTCCTTCATGTTTCTCGTCCTGTCTTCTCAAGGTGGTCCCCAAGGAGAGACTTCCCATTGCTACCACATCCGTATCTTCTGATCTTCCCGCAGCATACAGCGATTACCGGGATGTGTTCTGTAAGAAGTCTGCTGAAGTGCTTCCTCCCCACAGATCTTTTGACTGTGCCATTGAACTTGTCCCTGGAGCAACTCTACCCAAGGGTCGTACCTACCCTCTGTCCATTCCAGAGACCCAGGCCATGTCTGAGTATGTCGCCGAGAATCTGGAGAGAGGTTTCATCCGGAAATCCTCGTCGCCTGCAGGAGCAGGGTTCTTTTTCGTTGCTAAAAAGGATGGTACCCTCAGACCCTGCATCGGCTATCGAGGGTTAAACGCAGTGACCATCAAAAACCGATACCCCTTACCTCTAATATCTGAGCTATTCGACAAGTTGAAGGGGGCTTCCATTTTCACCAAGTTGGATTTCAGAGGTGCATACAACCTCATTAGAATACGGGAAGGGGATGAATGGAAGACTGCGTTTAACACTAGGGATGGGTTTTACGAATACCTGGTTATGCCTTTTGGTTTGTGTAATGCTCCAGCTGTGTTCCAGAACTTTGTCAATGAAATCTTCAGGGATCTACTGTAGCAGTTTGTTGTCATCTATCTGGATGACATTCTCATCTTTTCCGAAAATCTGCTTGCTCACAGAAACCATGTCCGCACCTTACTTCAGCACCTTAGAGAGAATAATCTCTATGCCAACCTGGAGAAATGTTCCTTTGAATGTCCTGAGGTTCTGTTTCTGGGATGTTTTGTTTCTAGTTTGGGTCTTCGCATGGATCCCAGAAAGGTCTCGGCCATTACCAACTGGCCCCTTCCTGCTAGCCTCAAGGCCACACAGCGCTTTCTTGGCTTCACAAATTATTATAGGCAGTTCATAAGGAATTACTCTTCCATTGCCGTGCCTATTATCGCTTTAACCAAAAAGGGTGCGAATGCCAAAGACTGGCCTCCCAAGGCTGTCTCTGCGCTTCACGATCTGAAACAGGCCTTTGTTTCTGGACCTCTCTTGAGGACACCAAATCCTGGGGACCCATTTTTTATTGAAGTAGACGCTTCTTCGATGGGGGTGGGAGCTGTGCTTCTTCAGTTCTTTGAGAAGAGACGTCAACCATGTGCGTTCTTCTCCAAAAAATTTTCTCAGGCAGAGAGAAATTATGCCATTGGAGATCGGGAACTTCTCGCAATTAAATTGGCATTGGAAGAGTGGCGTCATCTCTTGGAGGGTTCCCCTCACTCCATTACGATCTTTACTGATCACAAGAATCTACAATACCTACAGAATGGTAAACGTCTGAACCCCAGACAGGCCGGGTGGAGCCTCTTCTTTTCTCGTTTTAAATTCACGATTACGTACAAACCTGGATCCTGCAACGGTCGGGCTGATGCGCTCTCTAGGTCATTTGACACTTTGGACGAGGAATCCACCCCTGATCCTGAGCCGATCATTCGACTCAGGATCCGACCTCATGCATTGTTGCCCATTCTACCACCCTGGAATCAAAAATTCCTCCTGGCAAGACCTTTGTTCCCACGGAGCTAAGAGCTAAGATCCTTCATTGGGGACATGATTCCAAGGTGGCAGGTCATGCTGGGTTCCTCCGATCCTTCCTGCTCATCAGTCGACTCTACTGGTGGCCTAACCTCCGCTTGGATGTTAAAGATTACGTTAAGGCTTGTCATGTCTGTGCTCAGTCTAAATCTTCCACACAAGCCCCTGCTGGTCTTCTCATGCCCTTGCCCATTCCTAAGGAGCCCTGGTCTCACATCGCCATGGATTTTATCACCAATCTTCCACTGTCGGAGAATAATACAGCCATTTGGGTGGTAATCCACCGGTTCTCCAAGATGGCTCATTTTGTTCCTCTTCCTGGTCTCCCTTCTGCCTCTGCCTTGGTTCCCATTTTGTACGAGAGATTTTCCGCCTTTATGGTGTTCCTTCCCATGTCATTTCAGACAGGGGTGTTCAGTTTACGTTCCGTTTTTGGAGAGCCTTTTGCAAATCCCTCAACATTACCTTGGATTTTACCTCTTCTTACCATGCCCAATCCAATGGCCAGACTGAGAGGGTTAATCAGGAGTTGGAGGTCTTTCTCCGTACCTTGGTCTCGGTTCATCACGATGATTGGGCATCACTACTCCCGTGGGCAGAGTTCTCCCACAATAATCATGTTAACGTCAGTTCTCAGAAAACACCCTTTATCACTGTTTATGGAAGACATCAACTCCCTCTTCCTATGACCTGTTCTTCTGACATTCCAGCCTTGGCTAATGTTCAGGAATCATTCAATTCCATGTGGGCTGACGTTCATGATTGCCTCCAGAAAGCTGCCAACAAATTCAAGAGTTTTGCTGACCGTCGCAGGCGTAAGTTGCCTTCTCTTCAGCCAGGAGACAAAGTCTGGCACTCCACCAGGAACATCAAACTCCGGATTCCTTCTCTAAAATTTGCCCCAAGATTCATTGGTCCGTACACCATAACTTCTAAACTGAATCCGGTTTGTTTCAAGCTCTAGATTCCAAAAAGCCTCAAAATCTCTAACTCCTTCCATGTTGCCCTTCTGAAGCCTTTAGTCCTCAATAAGTGCAATTGTCCTCTCTCTAACGCAGCGCCGGTCTCTGAGGATAATCAGGAGTATGAGGTTAGCCAAATTTTGGATTCCCGACTCTGTAGAGGCATTCTCCAGTACCTCGTGCATTGGAAGGGGTTTGGTCCTGAGGAGGGGTCGTGGATCAAGGCTTCTGAAGTATTTGCACTTCGTCTGTTGAGGAAGTTTCATTTGAAGTTCCCCTCTAAACCTGGTCCCAGGCGGGGAAGGGGGAGGCCTCGTAAGAGAGGGGGTACTTTCATGGTTATGCAATAGAGTTTTGTTTCTCAGCTTACCTGTCTCCATGTGTTCATCTCTAAAGACTAGCTGTCTCTCACCTGACTGCTTTTATTAACTCTCCTCTAGCATGGCTCCACCCCAGCTCCTATCAGAGAACTCTATATTAACCTCTGCACTGCAGGCCAGACCTGCTAATCAACCTTTGTGTGTTTTGGCTTCTTGTTCCTGCCTGCTGTGTGCTCTACGTTTGTTTCTGTTACCGACCTTGATGTGTTTTCTACTATTCCTGTCTACTCGTGACCCTGACCTTTGGCGTGTCCCCGACTATCCCTGTTTGCCTGTGACCCTGAACCTTGGCGTGTACTCTGTTGTCCTTGTCTGCTTGTGGCCCTGACCTTGGCTTATTCCTTTACTATCCCTATCCTCCTGTTGCCTACTGTGGGTGTGAGCTGGGGGACCCTGGGGGTCGCGACCTGGAGCCAGTTGCAGCCCAGTCCATCCTCATCACTAGAGGCTCTGGTGAACACCTACTGGCTCTTAGACTCCGCACCCCAGGGAAACCTATGCTCTAACCCCAGTGGGATTCGTGTTGGTGTTCCATCCCATCCACAGCAGTCAGCCGTAGGGTCCACTGCCTTGCGGTGCACTCCTGATCCCAACGGTGTGCATCTGTCAGCTAGCCTCAAGGTGACCTGACATACAATCTGACGTTGGTGTACCAAAAGCAGATTGCCCACAAGTACTTGGCTGTGACACACCTAATTCTACACCTTCAAGGGGTTGTAAAGGTAAAAATTTTTTCACCTTAATGCATTCTATGCATTAAGGTGAAAAAACTTTTGACAGTACCGCCGCCCCCAGCCCCCCCGTTTTACTTACCTGACGCCTCGAATCTTCGCTCCTCGTCCTCGTCAGCTTCATTGCAGCTCAGCCTGGTCGCTGATTGGCTGCAGTGGATGGATTGAAAGCAGCGCAGCCATTGGCTCGCGCTGCTGTCAATCACATCCGATGACGCGGCGCGCCGGGGGGCGGGGCCGAGTGATACAGCGAGCGGCTATAGCCGCCAGCTGTATCACGGGAGCGCGCCCGCAAGCACTCACCACCGTGCGAGGGAGCTCGCATGAAGGTGGTGAATGCTTGCGGGGAGGAGCTGAAACAGCCGCCGAGGGACCCCAGAAGACCAGGTTCGGGGCCACTCTGTGCAGAACGAGCTGCACAGTGAAGGTAAGTATAACATGTTTGTTATTTTAAAAAAAAAAAAAAAACAACTTTACAACCCCTTTAATTCCTCTCAATGCAGGTCTCAGAGAGGACTGAAGGTATAGTGGGGTTGGAGATCTCAGCTGATGAGGAGCAAGGAGAGGTCCTCTTTGTTCTTTGGTGTGGGTCTTTCAGATACGCTTGCCAATGAACTGCATGGCAGGTCAACATATGTCTGGTCAAGTATGTGGTTCCCAAGTAGAAGATGTTTTGGCCACGCGAGATACGCTTGAGACATATGTTGCAAATAGCAGAGGTGCGATCTGATGCACTCGTCTCAAAAAAGGCCCACACCAAAGAACTTTTGGAATAACGTGCAGAGACAGCAGTGCCCTGCACATGTGGAGCTTTGCGGTGTGATGCAGTCAGTGTGCTGGCCTTAGGAGGGCATCCTGCCTCGTTGGTGATGTGCCTCCTCCTCATTCTCCTCCTCTCTCCTATCAGGCACCCACGTTGAGTCAGTGACCTCATCATCCTCTCCCTCCTCATCACTGGAGCAAACCTGGCAGTATGCTGCAGCAGGGGGAGCATGACTGCCAGATTGCTTTCCTTCTTGGGCACCCCCTCTGTCCGTGTTCACGTTACTGCCTTCATCTAGCTCAGTATCATCATCAGAGTCTTCTAAACGCTGGGCATCCTCCTGGAGCATTTACCCAACACTGTGGTCAAACAGTTCAAGGGACTCCTCAGGAGGACATGGTGGGGCTAGGGAAGGAGTCACTGATGCCATTGAGCTGAGGGAAGAGGCTGCGTTGGCAGCTGCTTTGCCAGACAAAGTACCCTAAGCATGGGTGAGACAGGATGGGAAGGATGAGGACGGCTTGGTCATCCACTCGACCAAGTCTTCCGTATGTTGCGGCTCAACACGGCCAGCTGCTGAAAAAAAGGCCAAGCGTGTCCCAAGACCACGTGCTGGTGAGGATGCACCGTGTCCACAACCAGCACTGTTGCCTCTAGACACAGAGCCTGCTTGCCTTCTTTTATTGGCTTGTGACTGTCTGCCTCTCCTTGTTGGCCTTCCAGACATACTAATGGCCTGTAGCTGCACTAAGCTGGAACATATATATATATTTATATATATACTGATACTGCAGCTAGCAAAATCAACTGCCTGCCTGTAGTATGAGAACACCACCAATCTTCTACAAGTAGCTTTAGATGAACACTGTGCAGAGGTCGCACTACACTAACTTGTAGCTTTAGCTGAACACTGTGAAGAGGACGCACTACACTAACGTTAAAATAATGTAGCTGCCTGTGGTAGTGATAGGATCAGGAAAACACCACCAACCTTCTACAGATAGCTTTAGCTGAACACTGTGAAGAGGACGTACTACACTAACGTTAAAATAATGAAGCTGCCTGCGGTAGTGATAGGATCAGAAAAACACCACTAAGCTTCTACAGATAGCTTTAGCTGAACACTGTGCAGAGGTCGCACTACACTAACTTGTAGCTTTAGCTGAACACTGTGAGGAGGATGCACTACACTAACTTGTAGCTTTAGCTGAACACTGTGAGGAGGACGCACTACACTAACTTGCAGCTTTAGCTGAACACTGTGCAGAGGTCGCACTACACTAACTTGTAGCTTTAGCTGAACACTGAGGAGGACGCACTACACTAACTTGTAGCTTTAGCTGAACACTGTGAGGAGGACGCACTACACTAACTTGTAGCTTTAGCTGAACACTGTGAGGAGGACGCACTACACTAACTTGTAGCTTTAGCTGAACACTGTGAGGAGGACACACTACACTAACTTGTAGCTTTAGCTGAACACTGTGCACTACACTAACTTGTAGATTTAGATGAACACTGCTCAGAGGATGCACTACACTAACTTGTAGCTTTAGTTGAACACTGTGCAGAGGACGCACTACACTAACTTGTAGCTTTAGCTGAACACTGTGCAGAGGTCGCACTACACTAACTTGTAGCTTTAGCTGAACACTGTGAGGAAGACACACTACACTAACTTGTAGCTTTAGCTGAACACTGTGAGGAGGACGCACTACACTAACTTGTAGCTTTAGCTGAACACTGTGAGGAGGACGCACTACACTAACTTGTAGCTTTAGCTGAACACTGTGAGGAGGACACACTACACTAACTTGTAGCTTTAGCTGAACACTGTGCACTACACTAACTTGTAGCTTTAGATGAACACTGTGAGGAGGATGCACTACACTAACTTGTAGCTTTAGCTGAACACTGTGCAGAGGTCGCACTACACTAACTTGTAGCTTTAGCTGAACACTGTGAGGAAGACGCACTACACTAACTTGTAGCTTTAGCTGAACACTGTGAGGAGGACGCACTACACTAACTTGTAGCTTTAGCTGAACACTGTGCAGAGGTCGCACTAGACTAACGTGTAAATAATGTAGCTGCCTACGGTAGTGATAGGATCAGGAAAACATCACTAAGCTTCTACAGATAACTTTAGCTGAACACTGTGCAGAGGACGCACTACACTAACGTTAAAATAATGTAGCTGCCTACGGTAGTGATAGGATCAGGAAAACACCACCAACCTTCTACAGGTAACTTTAGCTGAACACTGTGCAGAGGTCGCACTACACTAACTTGTAGCTTTAGATGAACACTGTTCAGATGACACACTACACTAACTTGTAGCTTTAGCTGAACACTGTTCAGAGGAAGCACTACACTAACTTGTAGCTTTAGCTGAAAACTGTGAGGAGGACGCACTACACTAACTTGTAGCTTTAGTTGAACACTGTGCAGAGGACGCACTACACTAACTTGTAGCTTTAGCTGAACACTGTGCAGAGGTCGCACTACACTAACTTGTAGCTTTAGCTGAACACTGTGAGGAAGACACACTACACTAACTTGTAGCTTTAGCTGAACACTGTGAGGAGGACGCACTACACTAACTTGTAGCTTTAGCTGAACACTGTGAGGAGGACGCACTACACTAACTTGTAGCTTTAGATGAACACTGTGAGGAGGACACACTACACTAACTTGTAGCTTTAGCTGAACACTGTGCACTACACTAACTTGTAGCTTTAGATGAACACTGTGAGGAGGATGCACTACACTAACTTGTAGCTTTAGCTGAACACTGTGCAGAGGTCGCACTACACTAACTTGTAGCTTTAGCTGAACACTGTGAGGAAGACGCACTACACTAACTTGTAGCTTTAGCTGAACACTGTGAGGAGGACGCACTACACTAACTTGTAACTTTAGCTGAACACTGTGCAGAGGTCGCACTAGACTAACGTGTAAATAATGTAGCTGCCTACGGTAGTGATAGGATCAGGAAAACATCACTAAGCTTCTACAGATAACTTTAGCTGAACACTGTGCAGAGGACGCACTACATTAACGTTAAAATAATGTAGCTGCCTACGGTAGTGATAGGATCAGGAAAACACCACCAACCTTCTACAGGTAACTTTAGCTGAACACTGTGCAGAGGTCGCACTACACTAACTTGTAGCTTTAGATGAACACTGTTCAGATGACACACTACACTAACTTGTAGCTTTAGCTGAACACTGTTCAGAGGAAGCACTACACTAACTTGTAGCTTTAGCTGAAAACTGTGAGGAGGACGCACTACACTAACTTGTAGCTTTAGCTGAACACTGTGAGGAAGACGCACTACACTAACTTGTAGCTTTAGCTGAACACTGTGAGGAGGACGCATTACACTAACTTGTAGCTTTAGCTGAACACTGTGAGGAGGACGCACTACACTAACTTGTAGCTTTAGCTGAACACTGTGAGGAGGACACACTACACTAACTTGTAGCTGTAGCTGAACACTGTGCACTACACTAACTTGTAGCTTTAGATGAACACTGTTCAGAGGACGCACTTCACTAACTTGTAGCTTTAGCTGAAGACTGTGAGGAGGATGCACTACACTAACTTGTAGCTTTAGCTGAACACTGTGCAGAGGTCGCACTACACTAACTTGTAGCTTTAGCTGAACACTGTGAGGAGGACGCACTACACTAACTTGTAGCTTTAGCTGAACACTGTGAGGAGGACGCACTACACTAACTTGTAGCTTTAGCTGAACACTGTGCAGAGGTCGCACTAGACTAACGTGTAAATAATGTAGCTGCCTGCGGTAGTGATAGGATAAGGAAAACACCACTAAGCTTCTACAGATAGCTTTAGCTGAACACTGTGCAGAGGAGGCACTACACTAACGTTAAAATAATGTAGCTGCCTACGGTAGTGATAGGATCAGGAAAACACCACCAACCTTCTACAGGTAACTTTAGCTGAACACTGTGCAGAGGTCGCACTACACTAACTTGTAGCTTTAGAAGAACACTGTTCAGATGACACACTACACTAACTTGTAGCTTTAGCTGAACACTGTTCAGAGGAAGCACTACACTAACTTGTAGCTTTAGCTGAAAACTGTGAGGAGGACGCACTACACTAACTTGTAGCTTTAGCTGAACACTGTGAGGAAGACGCACTACACTAACTTGTAGCTTTAGCTGAACACTGTGAGGAGGACGCATTACACTAACTTGTAGCTTTAGCTGAACACTGTGAGGAGGACGCACTACACTAACTTGTAGCTTTAGCTGAACATTGTGAGGAGGACACACTACACTAACTTGTAGCTTTAGCTGAACACTGTGCACTACACTAACTTGTAGCTTTAGATGAACACTGTGAGGAGGACGCACTTCACTAACTTGTAGCTTTAGCTGAACACTGTGAGGAGGATGCACTACACTAACTTGTAGCTTTAACTGAACACTGTGCAGAGGTCGCACTACACTAACTTGTAGCTTTAGCTGAACACTGTGAGGAGGACGCACTACACTAACTTGTAGCTTTAGCTGAACACTGTGAGGAGGACGCACTACACTAACTTGTAGCTTTAGCTGAACACTGTGAGGAGGACGCACTAGACTAACGTGTAAATAATGTAGCTGCCTGCGGTAGTGATAGGATCAGGAAAACATCACTAAGCTTCTACAGATAGCTTTAGCTGAACACTGTGCAGAGGACGCACTACACTAACGTTAAAATAATGTAGCTGCCTACGGTAGTGACAGGATCAGGAAAACAACACCATCCTTCTACAGGTAACTTTAGCTGAACACTGTGCAGAGGTCGCACTACACTAACTTGTAGCTTTAGATGAACACTGTTCAGATGACACACTACACTAACTTGTAGCTTTAGCTGAACACTGTTCAGAGGAAGCACTACACTAACTTGTAGCTTTAGCTGAAAACTGTGAGGAGGATGCACTACACTAACTTGTAGCTTTAGCTGAACACTGTGAGGAGGACGCACTACACTAACTTGTAGCTTTAGCTGAGCACTGTGAGGAGGACGCATTACACTAACTTGTAGCTTTAGCTGAACACTATGAGGAGGACGCACTACACTAACTTGTAGCTTTAGCTGAACACTGTGAGGAGGACGCACTACACTAACTTGTAGCTTTAGCTGAACACTGTGAGGAGGACGCACTACACTAACTTGTAGCTTTAGCTGAACACTGTGCACTACACTAACTTGTAGCTTTAGATGAACACTGTTCAGAGGACACACTACACTAACTTGTAGCTTTAGCTGAACACTGTGCAGAGGTCGCACTACACTAACTTGTAGCTTTAGCCGAACACTGTGAGGAGGACGCATTACACTAACTTGTAGCTTTAGCTAAATACTGTGCACTACACTAACTTGTAGCTTTAGATGAACACTGTTCAGAGGACGCACTACACTAACTTGTAGCTATAGCTGAACGCTGTTCAGAGGACGCACTACACTAACTTGTAGCTTTAGCTGAACACTGTGCAGAGGTCGCACTACAGTAACTTGTAGCTTTAGCTGAACACTGTGAGGAGTAAGCACTACACAAACTTGTAGATTTAGCTGAACACTGTGAGGAGGACACACTACACTAACTTGTAGCTTTAGCTGAACACTGTGAGGAGGATGCACTACACTAACTTGTAGCTTTAGCTGAACACTGTGCACTACACTAACTTGTAGCTTTAGATGAACACTGTTCAGAGGACGCACTACACTAACTTGTAGCTTTAGCTGAACACTGTTCAGAGAACGCACTACACTAACTTGTAGCTTTAGCTGAACACTGTGCAGAGGTCGCACTACACTAACTTGTAGCTTTAGCTGAACACTGTGAGGAGGACGCACTACACTAACTTGTAGCTTTAGCTGAACACTGTGAGGAGGACGCACTACACTAACTTGTAGCTTTAGCTGAACACTGTGAGGAGGATGCACTACACTAACTTGTAGCTTTAGCTGAACACTGTGAGGAGGATGCACTACACTAACTTGTAGCTTTAGCTGAGCACTGTGCAGAGGTTGCACTACACTAACTTGTAGCTTTAGCTTAAAACTGTGAGGAGGATGCACTACACTAAGTTGTAGCTTTAGCTGAACACTGTGAGGAGGACGCACTACACTAACTTGTAGCTTTAGCTGAACACTGTGAGGAGGACGCACTACACTAACTTGTAGCTTTAGCTGAACACTGTGCACTACACTAACTTGTAGATTTAGATGAACACTGCTCAGAGGATGCACTACACTAACTTGTAGCTTTAGCTGAACACTGTGCAGAGGACGCACTACACTAACTTGTAGCTTTAGCTGAACACTGTGCAGAGGTCGCACTACATTAACTTGTAGCTTTAGCTGAACACTGTGAGGAAGACGCACTACACTAACTTGTAGCTTTAGCTGAACACTGTGAGGAGGACGCACTACACTAACTTGTAGCTTTAGCTGAACACTGTGAGGAGGACGCACTACACTAACTTGTAGCTTTAGCTGAACATTGTGAGGAGGACACACTACACTAACTTGTAGCTTTAGCTGAACACTGTGCACTACACTAACTTGTAGCTTTAGATGAACACTGTTCAGAGGACGCACTTCACTAACTTGTAGCTTTAGCTGAACACTGTGAGGAGGATGCACTACACTATCTTGTAGCTTTAGCTGAACACTGTGCAGAGGTCGCACTACACTAACTTGTAGCTTTAGCTGAACACTGTGAGGAAGACGCACTACACTAACTTGTAGCTTTAGCTGAACACTGTGAGGAGGACGCACTACACTAACTTGTAGCTTTAGCTGAACACTGTGCAGAGGTCGCACTAGACTAACGTGTAAATAATGTAGCTGCCTGCGGTAGTGATAGGATCAGGAAAACACCACTAAGCTTCTACAGATAGCTTTAGCTGAACACTGTGCATAGGACGCACTACACTAACGTTAAAATAATGTAGCTGCCTACGGTAGTGATAGGATCAGGAAAACACCACCAACCTTCTACAGGTAACTTTAGCTGAACACTGTGCAGAGGTCGCACTACACTAACTTGTAGCTTTAGATGAACACTGTTCAGATGACACACTACACTAACTTGTAGCTTTAGCTGAACACTGTTCAGAGGAAGCACTACACTAACTTGTAGCTTTAGCTGAAAACTGTGAGGAGGACGCACTACACTAACTTGTAGCTTTAGCTGAACACTGTGAGGAGGTCACACTACACTAACTTGTAGCTTTAGCTGAACACTGTGGGGAAGACGCACTACACTAACTTGTAGCTTTAGCTGAACACTGTGAGGAGGACGCACTACACTAACTTGTAGCTTTAGCTGAACACTGTGCAGAGGTCGCACTAGACTAACGTGTAAATAATGTAGCTGCCTGCGGTAGTGATAGGATCAGGAAAACACCACTAAGCTTCTACAGATAGCTTTAGCTGAACACTGTGCATAGGACGCACTACACTAACGTTAAAATAATGTAGCTGCCTACGGTAGTGATAGGATCAGGAAAACACCACCAACCTTATACAGGTAACTTTAGCTGAACACTGTGCGGAGGTCGCACTACACTAACTTGTAGCTTTAGCTGAACACTGTGGGGAGGATGCACTACACTAACTTGTAGTTTTAGCTGAACACTGTGAGGAGGACGCACTACACTAACTTGTAGCTTTAGCTGAACACTGTGCAGAGGTTGCACTACACTAACTTGTAGCTTTAGCTGAACACTGTGAGGAGGACGCACTACACTAACTTGTAGCTTTAGCTGAACACTGTGCAGAGGTCGCACTACACTAACTTGTAGCTTTAGCTGAACACTGTGAGGAGGACGCACTACACTAACTTGTAGCTTTAGCTGAGCACTGTGAGGAGGACGCACTACACTAACTTGTAGCTTTAGCTGAACACTGTGAGGAGGACGCACTACACTAACTTATAGCTTTAGCTGAACACTGTGCAGAGGTCGCACTACATTAACTTGTAGCTTTAGCTGAACACTGTGAGGAGGACGCACTACACTAACTTGTAGCTTTAGCTGAACACTGTAAGGAGGACGCACTACACTAACTTGTAGCTTTAGCTAAACACTGTGAGGAGGACGCACTACACTAACTTGTAGCTTTAGCTGAACACTGTGCACTAGACTAACCTGTAGCTTTAGCTGAACACTGTTCAGAGGACACACTACACTAACTTGTAGCTTTAGCTGAACACTGTGCAGAGGTCACACTAAACTAACTTGTAGCTTTAGCTGAACACTGTGAGGAGGATGCACTACACTAACTGTAAATTGTCTAGCTGCCTGACTGTGGTACTAATAGGATCAGAAGAACGCCAGCAATTTTCTTCACATAGCTGTAAATACTGTAACAACACAAGCCTGCCTGTCAGTAGGAAGATAATAACAGGAACGGATCAAGCTAAACTGAATACAGTGTGTATATATATATATATATATATATATATATATATATATATATATATATATATATATACAACAACTGGAATGCATATATATACACAATACACTGTAAGTGCAGCTAACTCACTGACTGTCCTGCCTAATCTATCTAACTTAAATCAAATGACACTGTCTCTCTGTCTCTGTCTCTCAACGCCGGAACACACACTACACAGGGCCGCCATGCAAGCGGCCTTATATAGTGTGGGGCGTGTACTAAACCCCTTGAGCCATAATTGGCCAAAGCCACCCTGGCTTTGGCCAATTACAGCTCTCTCTACAGACGGCGCTGTGATTGGCCAAGCATGCGGGTCATAGTGCATGCTTGGCCAATCATCATCCAGCAATGCACTGCGATGCCGCAGTGAATTATGAGCTGCGATGCACCACACAAATTTGGCGTGAACGGCACCATATCGTTTGCAATTCGGCGAACGGGTTAACAGACGATGTTCGAGTCGAACATGGGTTCGACTCGAACACGAAGCTCATCCCTACTGATGATGCTTCACCTCTCACTGTTTAGGAAGCACATAAGTGCATGGTAAGAGGGAAACTAATTAGCCTAGCCTCACAAAAAAGGAAAGAATCAGAGAAGGAACTAAAAACATTATTGGATAAAATTTCCAAATTAGAAATGCAACATAAAAGATCGGTAGCTGTACAATCGGCTAGTGAACTACTAACAGCACGTAAGGAGTTGCAAGCTAAATTAGACCTTAGAGCAAAACATATTCTGTTTTTCAAACTGAGTTTTTTTTATGAACATGGAAATAAAAGTAGTACATTTTTAGCCAGGACGTTAAGAGATATCAGATCTGCCACTCACATCACTCAGGTTAAAACCCAAGATGCTAAATTGGCACACACCATAGAACAAATAGCGTTGGAATTATTCTAGACTATACTAGACTGTACAATTTGCCGCCTCCTCATAAACCATCCTCGTTTGTGGGCCACAGGTCTTAGATAATAAAACAATACTTGGAACAAAGTGGTTTGCCCCATTTGTCCACTTCCGATGCTGAGGAAATTGACAAACCTATCGACATAGAAATTCTACAGGCAATTAAAGCCTTGAAATATGGTAAGAGCCCCGGTCCGGATGGCTTTTCTGCCATCTATTATAAAACCTTCTCATCCTTACTTGCGAAACCATTGCTTTCTGCGCTGAACTCTCTGAAATCCCCCCAAACGCTACCAGCCTCTTTTGCTATGGCAGATATCACGGTAATTCCTAAACCTGGCAAGGACCCCAATGATTGTACTAGTTATAGGCCGATATCTTTGCTAAATTTGGACGTCAAACGTTTGGGCAAAATCATAGCAACGAGGCTTTGCAGACACCTTCCAGATATTATTGGTCTGGAACAGGTGGGTTTTATGCCAGGCAGGGAGGCACGTGACATTGTCACTAAAGCCTTAAACCTTATTCACCTCCTCAGGGGACATAGGGATGAACAGGGTAGCATGGGACTTTATGCTTTCGTTGTGCTTGCATGTTGGCATGAAATCCAATATGTTAACATGGATCTCAGCGTTATACCAAAACCCCACAGCCAGACTGAAGATTAATGGAACCCTATCAGAACCAGTACAGATCCATAATGGTACAAGACAGGGCTGCCCTCTGTCTCCAATATTATTTATATGTACATTAGAGCCTTGTATACGCACTGTGAACAAAAATGTATCTATTAAGGGACTAGACCTAGGACGTACCCACTGTAAAATTGCCGCTTACGCGGATGATCTTTTATTCATCCTTACGCAACCACATATCTTGCCAATCTTCTAAAGGAATTTGAATTATATAGTTACATTTCCAATTTTAAAATTAATAAGTCTGAAGCCCTTGATGTCTCCCTGAATCCCCAAGGCCTCGTGGGGGGTCCGATCCAACTGCCCCTTCAAATGGGTGACATCTTCCCTTAAATATATGGACATATGGCTTACCCCTAACTTAGCAAATCTCTACACACAAAATTTTCACCCCATCCTATTCAAGCTGAAACAGGACCTACAAAATTGGAGATTGAAGCCTTTCTCCTGGTTCCGCAGGGCGGTTGTGGTGAATATGACGGTACTGCCTAGGATGCTGTATCTTTTTCACAACTTGCCCATCCTTCTGCTCAAGGGCTTTTTCTCCCGACTAAACACGATGATACGGGAATTCATTTGGGCAGGTAAGAAATCATGTATTAGTATGCAGACCCTGACTAAGCCAAAGACAGAGGGAGGCATTAATTTACCAAATTTTAAACACTACTATTATGCGACTCACTTAGTACGAATCCTTGATTGGAATTTTCACGAAAAGGCTAAAGACTGGGTGGGAATTGAAGGAATGGAGACTAAAATACCTTTATGGTTCCTCCCTTAGATTTCCAAGGACATACGCCATACTAATCTCAAATCGCATCCCACCATCGGACTGACGCTGAGAAATTTTCAAACTATAAAACAGAACTACAACATAGCTTCAGCACCGGGTTCACTAACACCACTGATACACAACCAGGAGTTTGCGCAGGGTCACACCACACTGTCTTTCCCTCACAGGGATGACTCAACTCCCTTGGTTGTTTATCACTGTATGGAGAATGGCAAACTTAAAACTTTTGAACAGCTGCAGACTGAACTACAAGCCAAACATTTTACAAACTGGCAATATACACGCTTCATAACTATGTTCACTGCCTAGCCAACCGAAAGCATTTCTTGAGAGAGATTACTTACTTTGAACAGTAATGCCCCGTACACACGGTCGGATTTTCCGACGGAAAATGTGTGATAGGACCTTGTTGTCGGAAATTCCAACCATGTGTAGGCTCCATCACACATTTTCCATCGGATTTTCCAACACACAAAGTTTGAGAGCAGGATATAAAATTTCCCGACAACAAAATCCGATCGTGTGTACACAAATCCGACGGACAAAGTGCCACGCAAGCTCAGAATAAATAAAGAAATGAAAGCTATTGGCCACTGCCCCGTTTATAGTCCCGACGTACGTGTTTTACGTCACCGCGTTCAGAATGATTGGATTTTCCGACAACTTTATGTGACCGTGTGTATGCAAGACAAGTTTGAGCCAACATCCGTCCGAAAAAATCCTAGGATTTTGTTGTCGGAATGTCCGAACAAAGTCCGACCGTGTGTACGGGGCATTATGCCTGAAAGGAGCGCCTATAGGAAAAGCGACCTCCTTGATGTACAACTGGTTGCAATCCAATCTGAAAGTTCCCACTAGCAAGCACAGGAGGGGGTGGAAACTAGCTTTCAAAAGAACATTTACAGATGATTAATGGCTCAATGCCTGCATCTTAGCACATAAGTGTTCTATCAGTTCTAGCATTCAAGAAACTGCATATAGAATCTTGACTAATTGATACTTCACCCCAGCCAAATTGCACTCATAGTATCCAGGAGCGTCAGAAACATGCTGGTGCTGCAGCAATGACATAGGTACCATGCTGCATATTTGGTGGGATTGCTCGGCCTTGCGTAACTACTGGGACAATGTCTGTGCACAGATTTACACCATAACTGAGACAAAGCTAAAATTCACCCCAGAATGTTGCCTGCTGAATATATCCAATTACTCATTACGCAAATACAAAAAATCTATAGTGAGACATATGCTGAATGTTGCAAAATCTATTATACCCAAGTATTGTAAAAATACTCAAGTACCCACGACGACAGAATGGCTACTTGCTGTGGACTCCATTCATAAAAGTGAAGAGACAGCAGCTATTTCTTCTGAAAACACAGAAAAATTCCACAAACTGTGGAGGTCCTGGTTTCTTTTTAAATACTCTGATTCCTTTGACAAAATGCAAAATGGTTGATTTACCTTTTTCTACTCTTTTTTACTTCTATTTGTCACAGACATGTCTGGTGATATCTTTTATGAAAGCTTATACTTCTTCTCCACCTTGGATATATATATTTATAAACTCAGCTATGATGGACTCTACCTAACTAGCTAAGGTTGTGAACATAATTTAGCAATTTTTTTGAAGACAGAAATTGTTAATGTATTACAAAAACAGCTGTAATATAAATGTTAGCTGCATAAAAAGTCTCTTAAAGGTTATACAAGGTTATACAACCTTTTCAATATGTTTCTGGGAGAAACCAGAAGCCGTGACATTATCACGCATGCGTGGTCTTGCATTGCATTGTGGTAGTCATAGTTCTTTTTATGGTGTGATGCTTTTACATATGTATTGTGCGTTCTTTAATATAGTGTTACTGGCGATTTTACACTATATGAGCCTGACGCTCTACTCCTTTATATTTTTGGAGACCCTAAAACAGAGGAACATCTGTCCGTGGAGGCTGACTGACATAGTGAGAGCTCACTCACATAAGTGCTTCCTGCATAGAGAGTCACACTAGCTTTGTTAAGCATACATGTGGGTTGAAAGGACACGTACGTGGTGTTTTTCCTTAACTTGGACTTCTGATTTGGGATCCACGGATGAATATTTGTACTGCCTTATCCCGGAATTCATTTTGAATTTCACTATTTAGGGTTAGATTTTTTTTCTTACGTGTGTGCATGAACTTTATATATATTGTATTTATTTTTTATGATATATGAACTCTTCACTTTCTATTAGACATGTGCAATTCGTTTCAGTCCGAATACAAATTCGGACAAATTTTTGGTTATTCGGATGTATCCGAATCTCCTAATGATTAGTAATGAATTTCGTTGACATTTGTTAAAATTTGTTTCTTTTATTCGTTTTTCTAACAAATTTTAACTTTTTAGAACGATTAGAATTCAACCGTTTCAATTTGTGTGTAAAGAATAGCAGGTTGTTAAGCAGCAGGCTGGGAAGCCAGCCGCCTGCGTCCTTAATGCCTGGTTTGGACTGGGGGGGACCCCACGATGTTTTTTAACATTTTTCTATTGCCGGGCAATGCCAGCATTCTTTCCTTTACATTCATCTGTCAGTGGGGAAGCCAGCTTGTCATGGTTGTTAAGGACACTGCTTAACAACCAGCTATTCTTCACACAGAATTCAAATTGATCGATCATTTTTCGACCAATCCGAATTCTAATCCTTCTGAAAAGTTGGAATTCATTAGAAAATTAACCACTTCCATACCAGGCCTATTCTGGCACTCCTCTCCTACATGTAAAAATGATAATTTTTTTGCTAGAAAATTACTCAGAACCCCCAAACATTATATATGTTTTTTTAGCAGACTCCTTAGGGAATAAAATGGCGGTCGTTGCTACTTTTTTTGTCGCACAGTATTTGCGTAACAATTTTTCAAACACTTTTATTTGGAAATTTTTATGAATTAAAAAATAACAAAACAGTAAAGTTAGCCAAATTTTTTTGTATAATGTGAATGGCGCCAAACTTCGGTACTTAAAAATCTCCATAGGCGACGCTTTAAAAATTTTTACAGGTTACCAGTTTAAAGTTACAGAGGTGGTCTAGTGCTAGAATTATTACTCTCGCTCTAACGCACGCGGCGATACCTCACATGTGTGGTTTGAACTGCCTTTACATATGTGGGCGGGACTTGCGTGTGCATTCGCTACTGTGCGCGAGCTACCGGGGACAGGGGCGCTTTCAATTTTTTTTTTTTCTTTTTATTGCTTATTTGACTTTCTTTTTTTTTTTTTTTTTAACACTTTCTCTTTTAATTTCTATTTTTTGATCACTTTTATTCCTATTACAAGGAATGTAAACATCCCTTGTAATAGGAATGGTGTGTGACAGATCCTCTTTATGGAGAGATGTGGGGTCAGTAAGACCCCACATCTCTCCTCCAGACTGGAAAGCATGAGATAAAAAAAAATCACGATCCCATGCTTTCCAGTCTCGATCGCGGCTTTGTTTACAAGCGCGGCCCAGAAGTGACATCATAACGTCGCCTCCGACGGTCATAGAGACGACTGGTGAAAGTCATATGACGTCCTTGGGCTGGAAGTGATTAATAAACAAAATTTAACGAAAGCGAAATTAAACTAATTAAACTAAACAAATTGAATGTGAAATTTTCACTTTTTATGTTATTTATGTTAATCACTAGTTGCACATTTATGTCTAAGGTTCACTTTATTTAAGGTAGAATGGCATCTTACAGAGAAAAATGATGGTTTTATGCCCCTGTGTCACTACTGTGTCCTACGCTGACATGGGGGTTAGTAGAGGGAATCAGCGAGAGTTGCAGGGAATACACTCCCTAATGTGACTGTTTCTCAGCAGTCTTTGATGGACAAGAAAATGCATACAGAGCAGTGTTTAGCAGCACAGGCAGACAGAAAGATGAGTATTTACAATCAACATGATTTAATTGCTTTTATGCCAGGTTCACTTTAAGTCATGATAGCAGGTGCAGTGAATAAACTGAAACAAATTAATAACCTTGTACATAAGTGTGACGGAATGTCCCACACTCCGCTTGAGTGCTTCCGTCAGTATATTGCTTCCTAAGTCCTGGAACACGAGGCCAATGGATCTGGCTATAGTAACCCCCAAGAACCAGACAACACCATTCTTAGAGTACATCAGGAATAGCCTCTTTATTTGAGATCTCACACAAATATATACACCAGGATGACAATACAAACTGTAACCAGAAACCTAATTAACATGAGCTAATTAACCAGATGAGGTGACTCAGAGATATGACCTTTTAGGGCAGCCTTGACGTCTCCTAGCTCACCGACTATACAATACACATTATCATAAATATCAACACAGAACTCTGAACTCCTTCATACAATTGCAGGGTTAATTAGCACAAATAACAATTGGTAAAAGACTCTTAGAAGCCATACTAGACTTATTTACATTATATCAAACAGACAGGTGGCTGGAGTTGATGACATCAGCATCTTCTAACAGTATGTGTCCCAACAGTATAAATCAGTCACTATTTCTAATATGGCATATACAGGGTTCCCAGAGTCTGTGTGTCTTGGGAGGACATGGACCTGAATCCAAAGTAACACCATCTCAAGGGTCCCCAGGCATACAGCTCACAAAGAGCACCATACTCCAAAATTCAGGGCCCATAATCAGTAGGCAAAAGGACAGCATTCAGTCCCCTCCAAAAGCCTCTGTCCCGGGTGAGTCCATCACACACAGTGTTTGTGTATATGCATGTACTGTATACATTTTTACTCATAGCAACCAAATCGATCTTAATCATACATTTTCAAGAGCCAGTTAGAAAATCAAAGGTACAGTCTGAGCAGGTAAGAATTCAGTCCACAAAGTTATTTGTTTTTGTCAGAAATGTATTAACCATTTTTAATAATAGAAATTTTGGAATTAAAATAATAGCATAGACTAATACAACAAAAGACTGAAAATTACCCTAGAATGGTGAATGGTTTATAGTATGACAAGCATAAAACTTATTCTGATATATTTGTAGTTTTTTCATAGCCATTAGTCCAACAAATTTGTATGTACATGTATTATATGCAAATTGGACAAAAACAATTTCCACTAGATGGAGCTGAGGAGCATATGAAATATATACAGTACGCCTATGTAGCAAGAGGTACAATGTAACAATTCTACAGAATGCTAGAGGGAATTAGCAAATAAATGTAACCTTGCATGCACCTTCTCACCTCAGATCAGTCCCAATTTATGTACCTTCAGACCCCAGATCTTCCCAAGTGCATGCACCTTCAGATCTCATATCAGCCCCTAACCTCTCACATTCAGACTTTGGATCAGCCCCAAACCTTGCACATTCAGAAACGCTGGGGCTTTCTATATTTGCTGCGGGGTACAAGAGGAAGAAGAGTGTAGGCATGTGAGCAGGCTTCTTACACTCACTAATGTCCTCACATCAGGGAGGTGGGTGGACCATTGACAGTCTAGTGGGCTCTCAATTACATTTGAGTGCCAGTGACCAAAGCATTGTGCCTGCTCAGGCATACCTGCCAGGGATTCCCAACCCCTGAGGTGGACCCTCTGTCAGCTCTGATTACCATCTGTGTCCTAGCAGGGGCGTTTCACTCCTCTTTTTGTCCCGGTGACCACCATCACTAAGACATAAAGTAAGAGGAAATCCTAAATGTTAGAGTTGATACCAGAGAAAGAGGTGAGGGTAAATCATACAACTGGGAAAAAATGTTCTGTCAACAACTGTCCAAGACACCATTAATTTGGAAAGACTTCTGATTGAATGTTGTGTCTCCAGATCAATTGAAGGAAAATCCCCCCAGCAGAAGAGAGACAGCAAAAAAAAGAGGTGATTTTAACCTCAACTCTAACCAAAACAACAAAAGGTTTTGATCAAAAAAACACTTTAAAAGGTGAAGTGCAGTGAAGTGGTCACAGACACCAAAGTGAAAAATAAGATTGGATTAGTTAAAGTGTATGTCAAACCAAAAAGGAGTAAACACCTGTGTCAACTCTTCCCACTCTAAACAAAACCAATAAAAAAAATATATGGCTTTACATACACTTTTAGTTAATATGGGTTTACATTGAGGGTACTGGTTTCCAAGTGTTATTTCATTTTTGAGTTTTTCACGTCACTTCACTGCACTTCAAACTTCAGCACATCAGGCTCCATGGCTTCAATAGCAGTCCTTTTGTGCAGCAACAGAAACACAATAAAGAATCCTAGAGTTACAGTGATAACTGGCAATTTGAAATTACAAAACTAAAGAATGAGAAGATACATTTTTTTTATATATATATATATATATATATATATATATATATATATATATATATATATATATATATATTCAGACCTCTAAACTATAATCAAGGCAAGAACAGAAAATGTATGGCCCATTGTGACTTTGACTTAATAAAATAATTACACTGGAGGAAGACTGCTCCCTTCTGGATGCATAATGACTAAAACCAAGTTTGAAAACATCGGCTCACACATAGATCTGAAGTGTGTCATAACATTGTAGACTAATTTACCTCAAATACCCAATCTGGTTCAGTTATTTGCTATTTGTAGGTATCCTGTTCTAAATTGGGTGCTTTATTGAGCACAGGCTGGGGCAATAATTACTCTTCTGTATACCCCCTTATCTCTTAAAGCAGAGTTCCACTCATTTTCTACATTTGCAATTTATCTCATGGCCATTAAGAATGCTCTTACAAATGGAAATGTATTTATTTAAAGTAAATATCTTTTTTCTTTTTCTTTTCAGCAGCACTTCAGGCTGCGGTTAGGCGATGTCGTCACTAGGCGATTTGCAAGGACTCCTGGGATATCGGCATCATGTATCCCAGGAGTCCATGCGAATCGCCTAGTGACGAAATCTTGCGTTATTTCAAGACCGGAAAGAGAGGAAATGAAGAGAGCACCTCGCAGTAGCATTACAGGCACAAGATCGGGAAGTGCATGCTAGGTGGCCAGGTACCCTGATTCCTGGAAATGAAGAGAAGAGGGCTTCAGATGCCCACAGCTGACATGAAACCTGCATGCTTCAGAGATCTGGTATAGTATTCCACTATTTTAACATAAACTACAAGGACCACTCATATGACATTTTCTAAATGTTGCTGTATATGTGTAGACAAGTACGGGGGAGTGTTTAAAAAAAAGTATTTGGGGGACTGGAACTCAGCTTTAACCGTGTGTAAATTTTTCAGTAAATGAATGTCTTCCAACACCTTTCACCTTTGGGTGTGTGCACAAGATAACATAGCCTATAGTTATCTGCTTAGATATAACAAATACAATAGTGTAAGGACCCCAACAACCAACTATCCTAATACCCCCTGCATAATATGGGCAGTTGGAATCCTTTTGAAATCTGTTGCAGAACAAACCACTCTTATGTTATTAGGAGAAGTATTACATTGTGTGATAAAAAAGTAAATCCAAAGAGCCCAAATACCCAAAAGTTTTTCTTCTTCGGTTCTGAAAGTGGTTCTGAAACTGGGTAAGGGTTGGAAATTATTCAAACAAGGAAACTGCGCTTAGGACAGGTCTGTGGGGTCAGAAGCCAAAGGTTGCTGCCTCCCTCACACAAAGTTCCTAAAAGGATACTTTGCAAAGCATAACAAATTATAGAGAATGGGTATGACGGCGCTACCTCTAAGTTTTAAACAGGGACAGCCTAAAGTTAAGCGACTCAATGAACGTGGTTTATGGAATATTGCACACATAGAGAGAAGTTTTCCCTTATATTAAGGATGTCACTTCAGCAGATGAATATGTGCAGCTGGATTTATGCTGCAGGTATATGACAAACACTCAGGTGTCGCACAGAAAATGATGTGGTCTTACAGCATCTAGTAGTGAGGCCAGAGGCTGTGTTACCTATAGTGCATTTATTAAACCATATATCATGTGCTAAATTCCTGTGTTGGATCCGTAGCCATATCAAGCATTAGAAAACACCCGGAAGTAGTGTATTGCAAATATAAATACCATACAACACATGCAAGTTAAATCTCCTTAATCAAAGACCATAAGTAAGGCCTGAGGCTTGCATATATATACACAACTGAAAATAGTAACGTAACTAGAAATAATAACACAAAAATCACAGCAGTTATATCTCGGGCATATTATAACAGTCCCATATGTTGGCAATATCTTAAATAAATCCCCAATGGTGACTATGGTGCTGCAACAATTTGCCTGGTGACTCTTGTGCTCCCCCTCTTGGTAGCCTACTCACCAGCTCCCAGAACCCCGCCGGGGGTATTACGCCTTTAATATAATATGCTGGGTTGTTTTCCTTGTTGCTTCCTCTGGTGGATGCTTATGATGTACTCAGCTCCCCACGTCTCACATAAGGGTAATGCGATTATGCTGGAAAACGAGTCGCTTGCCGCTATATTTTATGTTGGATGTTTCCTGGGCTTCTTACTCTGTAAATATGTCGCTTCCCCTCGTAAATAGACAAAAAAGAGCTTCCATGGTGTGATAAAGTTTAAAACTTTATTTAAAACTTACGTGCCCGTACAGCGACTTAGCACGTGGACAAAAATAGGTTCAAATAAGCAAACAGAAAAAATAATTTTAAATACCAAAAAGTAAATAAAAAAATAAAAAATAAAAAATAAATAAAAAGTAAAAATTAAAAAGTCCAGGCACCAAATGTGCACTCAGTCCAGATGGACAGCATAAATTGCAAAACAGGGTGAAAGAGTCCCTCCTAAAAGGCATAAGCAGTGAGGTGGGGGGTAAATTGCTCCCCAGCTGCTGGTAGCTTCCTCCTCTCTCATATGCCTAGGAGCTGACTAGCAGAGCGTGATGCCGTTGTGCGCGCTTCATCAGGCTTTAAACAGTGTCTGTGTCGTGATTTGTTGAGATTTTCTTTTACTTTCTCACTCTATCTGAGACAGAAAGGAAGGAAATATCTACCCAACAGAGACACAGATATCAGCAATAATGCAACAGATTTTTGTCTTGAGGCCTTTATAGGCAGGAGCCTACATGGTTATATGCCTTTTTCCTAAAAAAGGGTTAATGCTTGGTGTTATAGGGGTAAAACACTTTGTACTGTGGTGTGTCTTCCCCTGCATGTATCACTTCCTGTTTCTCAAATGGTATAAGCAGAAGAAGACTAGACCCCGTGGCTATCTGGGCATATGAAGCAGACAGTAAGGACACTGTAGGGTTGATTTACTAAAACTGGAAAGTGCAAAATATAGTGCAGCTCTGCATAGAAACCAATCCACTTCCAGGTTTTTCTTTTTGTCAAAACTTAATTGAACAAGCTGAAACTGATTGGCTACCATACACAGCTGCACCAGATTTTGCACTCTTCAGTTTTAGTAAATCAACCCCTCTGTCGAGCTGTAATCCAGATTGTGCAGGAGGAGTTCCCCTTTAGCAGGACCCTGGGATGGGTTCTGGGAGTTGGAGTTTTTATGTTATCTTATGGGGATGTAACCAACTCCAGCCAAATGTATGGACAGCACCACATATCCCAGCACAGTCTAAAGCCTTGTATAATGTTTAGAACAAGGAAGGAGAGGGATGTAATGTTTATTCTGCACTGATTGTACTTTATTGACAAAGCTGCAGAACTGTGAATAACATGTTGTTCAGAAAAGAGGAAGCTGTTAACCACTTGCTTACTGAGCACTTAAACCCCCCTCCTGCCCAGACCAATTTTGAGCTTTCAGCGCTGTTGCACTTTGAATGACAATTACGCAGTCATACAACACTGTACCCAAATGAAATTTTTATCATTTTTTTCCCACAAATAGAGCTTTCTTTTGGTGGTATTTAATCACAGCTGGGGTTTTTAATTTTTGCTAAACAAACAAAAAAAGATGGAAATTTTTGAAAAAAAAAATCATGTTTAATAGTTTGTTATAAAATTTTGCAAACAGGTAATTTTTCTCCTTCATTGATATGCACTGATGAGGCGGCACTGGTGGGCACTGATAGGCTGCACTGATGGGCACGGATAGGCACAGATAAGGCGGCACTGATAGGCACAGTTAAGGCGGCACTGATAGGCACAGTTAAGGAGGCACTGATGGGGACAGATAAGGCGGTACTGATGGGCACAGATAAGGCGGCACTGATGGCCACGGATGGGCGGCACGGATGGGCGGCACGGATGGGTGGCACGAATGGGTGGCACGGATGGGTGGCACGGATGGGTGGCACGGATAGGTGGCATGGATAGGTGGCACGGATAGGTGGCACAGATGGGGGGCACTGATGGGCGGCACTGATGGGGGGCACTGATGGGTGGCACTGATGGGCAGTGATGGGCGGCACTGATGGGCACTTATGGGCACTGGTAGGTGACACTGATGGGCACTGATAGGTTGCACTGATGTGGGTGCTGATGGATGGCACTGATGTGGGTGCTGATGGGTGGCACTGATGGGTGGCACTGATGGGTGGCACTGTGGGCACTGATGGATGGCACTGTGGGCACTGATGGATGGCACTGTGGGCACTGATGGGTGGCGCTGATTGATGGCACTGTGGGCACTGATGGGTGACTCTGGTGGGCACTGGTAGGCAGCACTGCTGCCTATTGCTTTGTGTTATAAGATCGCCGTGATCGGGTTTTTTTTTTCCTCCTCACGCTGTCAGCGCGAGGAGGAAAAATAGCCGATTACCGGCTCTGTTTACATCATATGATCAGCTGTCATTGGCTGACAGCTGATCATGTGGTAAGGGGTCGGGACCAACCCCTTACTCTGATCTGTGATCAGGCGAGTCTCATAGACTCGCTGATCACCGAGCGCGCGCCCTGCAGGGGGCGCGCAGGCCGCTCGTGCACGGGACGACGTTAATAGACGTAGTCCCGGCAATTTAGATCCGCGCTGTTGCCGTCATTTGGCAATGGCCCGGATCTGAAGTGGTTGAAGAACTTTCTGGTCTGAGATACTTGGGGGGAGAAAACCAGTGTGTGCTTTAAAAGTACATTAAAGAACAGGGGACTGGATCCCTATCTATGTGTTTAGGAGGTGTAATACCATCTATCGTGCACTGATATGGAGGAAGCAGGTTCCAAGAATCAAATTGGAAACCTTGCAGGAAGCAAAGGACTCAGGGGGACTAGCGGTACCAAACCCATTTTATTATTTTATGGCGGCTCAGCTGCAACATTTAACGGGCTGGCTTTACCCTGAGTCATCTGATCCCATCCAGAACATCGTGCGCACACAGATATCTGGGGATGGCCTTGTGGAGTGCATAGAGGCAGGTGAACTGGCAACACTGACTCAATACCCCACGCTAATACTTATAGATAAAATATGGACCAAAACCAAACAACACCTGCAATACACAGGGTACACAAACTGGTCACGCATATGGAATAACCGTAACTACCCAGAACTAAATAAACTACAAAACTTTTCCAATTAGTCAAGGAACGGAGTAAATTATATTCCACAATTATATTGTGGGGGTGTACTCCGAGACTTCCAATCCCTATGCATGGAATTTAATTTACCAAATACCTCATTTTTTCAGTACCTTCAGCTTAGGCATGCTATAGCAGCACAGGCTACAACATCTAATTGGGAGCTAACCAGGCCTGCGGTGCTTACACAATTAATTATGTCATCATCCTGAAAGGGACAAATTTCCTCTATATACAGCTCCCTCCTTTGTCATGTATCCAAAGTGATGACTTTGAACTGTAGAGCTGGTTGAGGAAATTACATGGGGGGTATTTCAGACGAGGAATGAAACACCATATTAGACAATGTACTTAAAGTGTCGCTATCCTCCTCTCAAAAACTTACCCAACTATTCATTATTCATCGTGCGTAACGCACACCTGAGAAGTTTTACAAATGGCATAGAAGAGATTACCCACTCTGTCCCCGTTGCCTCATTGACAATGGTACACTTGTCCATATGCTGTGGAAATGCCTGAAACTACAAAGGTGTTGGGCAGCAGTGATAAACACTATCAACGGCATATGGAACCTCAAACTTATAACTGACCCTAAACTATGTCTATTGGGATGGCTAGATGAAGAACATTACACACCTCATACATATACTGCCATTCTAAGAGTATTGTTCCTGGCTAGGAAACTTATTGCTAGAAAATGGCTGTCTACGACGGCACCTACACAAACAGAGTGGATTGCGTCCGTGAATGACTCTCTTATTAGAGAATAACTCACATACAAACACCGGGGCAGTCGGAGAAAATTCAAGAATATATGGGATCCATGATTAGACACCCCTGGATTAGCTCCACTACGCCTGGTCCACAATAGAATCCTAGGGGGCAGAACCACACCAACAACTATTCCACTTTAGATCCTAGCACCGGGAGAAACTTGCTAGATTTGAGAGAAGGGGAGGAAAATACCACCTCATTCACACAAATGCCCTGGACGGGAGGTACTATAAAAATACCTGGTTCTGCAGAGATTGACTTGTATATAGGTTGTTTTACCTAACGGTTAATGTATAAATATGCTGCACACCGCTTCCCGCTGGTTAGGGGATGGTGACGCCCTGCTCTGCTCACTGGCCCTGGTAGGACCAGGAGCGGAAAGGGGGCAGGAAAAAATGACGCATAGAGGACACATGTGACAAGTACTGAGACCACAGAATCACAATTACAATAGCTTTATCATATGATCATATCTTTGTTTATGAATATGTTGGTACGTTTCTTACTGTATGCATGAATAACATATTAGAACGCACGGTCATGTAATATCGATACCTATGTGTCCTCACAAATATAGGATTTGCTTTGTATGGTAAGATGAAAAAAGTTGTTTATTTTTGTTTTTTGTGTTTGTTTTCAATAAAAATTATCTGTTTTAAAAAAAAAGAGCAGGGGAGTGAACTGTATAATACAGTTAACCTTAATTATTATGGAGTGAGGAGAGTAAGACGGAGGAGCAGCCAGTTCAGGAGTGGAAGCGGAGGTGGCCAGAGAGGGAGGTTCTGTAGATAGTGGTTGCTTTGCACTTAGCATACCCTACTGAGTGGCTGGGTCCTTAACTTAGGGCCCAATGCACAATGAAACTGAGGGACTGAGCCTAGAACCACCTTTGTGCAAGGTCTTGCTAATTAAGTGTGGTGCTCTTTGCTTTCAAGGCTGAACACAAGCAAGGAGTAAAGTATGTTCTGAAGAGCTGGTGGAAGACAAAATGACTCTGTAGTTAGTGCCAAGACACATGCCACTGGCAGGTGAAAAGACATGATCTTTCTGTGTGTGAGCTGGTGCTAACCCCCACAAGAGTCAATACAAAACAGTCAGCATGCAGTTCTCTCATGCTGCCTTCTTCTAACACCTAAATCCCCATTTGGAAGATCTCTTCTCTCTTCCTTGTCTGCTTGGCACTCCTTTAGACAGAAGCATAGCTCCCAACTGTCTCTGATATCGAGGGACTGTCCCTCATTTCGAACAAAGCCCCTCTGTCCATCTTTTTGTCGCATTTGTCCCTCATTTTTGGTCTGATCTATATAGTTGTATTTAAAATGCACTATTTATATATCTAAAAGTGTTTTACAATGCTAAACCTTTCATTCAATTTCTAAATTGCTGCATCTGTAAATTCAAAAAGACAATATAAAGGAATAGTAGTGGTAAAAAAACAATAATTTTTTTGGATAATTCTCTTTTAAGAGGGGCGTGGGGGGGGGGGTGTATACAGGGCCATCTTTAACACAGGGCAAAAGGGGCAGCTGCCCCAAGCCCAGTCATTGTTGTGGGGCCCAATGCAGCTCCCCCCTGAGCCTGCAAATAGCTGATAAGTGTATTCTGGAGAGCCCAAGAAAAAGTTTGCCCAGGGTCCAATCAATATTAAAGACGACTCTGGGTGTATACTTTTGCTAAAAGGTGTCCCTCATTTCCATCTCAGAAAGTTGTGAGGTATGCAGAAGGTGAATGGAAATCTCAATGAGGACAAACACAGTAGAAAAACAAAGGTTCTAACCCTTCACAGCTCTACTGTTTGAGTTTAACATTGTCTAGTACCACATGTGTCAGAAAGATTTCATTAGTAATGCTCTGTGTGGTTTCTGTATAAATGTATACATTCTTATACTTATAGCCAGAATTATCAATTTCCTGAAATACACAATATTGTAAATCAAATCTCTTTGACATTAAACTTTGCACTTAGATTTTCAGTCCAACTTTTTATGGGACTTGGAATATTTTTTTTATTGTATTCATAGAGATATTGCGCATGAATCCAATAATTGTGCTATGCTGGGACCTAATATGTTCTACACTGGTAACGTAATATATGCTTTTCTTAAACACGCTTTGTAGCACTGCCATCTAGCGAGGAGTTCAGAACCTTGCAAAATATTTTTTCTGGGTCATCAAACAGTTATTTTCTTTTACTTTTCAAAAAATTAAGTGGTAAGACTTGTGTGCTATGTGTAAAATCACACAAAACACGTGAGCACACTTTTTTTGGAAAGTAAGATTGACTGAGGATAAGTCAAAGATCACATGCTTGTTCATTTGTAGAAATGTGGTAAGGGAATCAGAAAACCTGCTGTCTGACAATCAAACCACACATGCAGTGCATTCATAAAGTAATCAGACACCTTCACTTTTTTCAATTTTGTTATGTTGCAGCCTGATACAAGTGTTCCCTGGGTTACAAACATCCGACAAACAACTCCTACTAACAAACGGGAAGTGAGAAGAAATCAACCCCTAAGAAGGGAAATTCACTCCTGTAATGCCCTGTACACATGGTCGGACTTTCCGACGGAAAATGTGCGATCGGAGCTTGTTGTCGGAAATTCCGACCGTGTGTGGGCTCCATCGGACATTTTCCATCGGATTTTCCGACACACAAAGTTTGAGAGCAGGCTATAAAATTTTCCGACAACAAAATCCGATCGCGTCAATTCTGACCGTGTGTGGCCAATTCCGACGCACAAAGTGCCACGCATGCCCAGAAGAAATTCCAAGAGGGAACAGCTCGGTCTGGTAAAATTAGCGTTCAGAATGGATAGAGCACTTTCATCAGGCTGCAATGTTTAAAATAGTTTAATACAGCGCACTCTCTTCTTCTTTATAATGCTAGAAGAATTAAGTAGTTTTACTGCTCATATTCACACAGACTTCTCACAAACTTCTTTCTTTATTATTTCTCGTGATTTCATCAATATATTTTGATTTGTCACATCTGACAAAAAATATATATATTATTATTTTTTTGGTTTGTATTTTTTTCAAGCCTGATTTTATTTATTTATTTTTTTTGGTTTGTATTGTTTTCAAGCCTGATCTTGTTGTTAATTATTTTTATTTTTTGATTTTACATCCTGAATATTTTTGGGTGTGTTTTGTGTGTCAAGTTACCACAACACCATTATTATCTTGTATTATTTAATCTCAAGGAGGTTGCTTGGTGTTGGTGTCTCTTGTTAATTTCACATTGTAGTTTACAAATGAGTCTAATTGAAACAAAAAATCCTTTATTAAGGGCTCATAACCAAACAAAGAGGGAGGTAACGCTGGAGAAACAGCAGAAATTGGCGAAGCCTTTGGCCCCAGGGCACACATCAATTATTTTACTGCAAAATTGGTGGCCTGAGGAGTCCTTATCTAAGGGAGTGCAGTCTGGTCCAGAAGTCCCAGAGATCCTGAAAGTAGCAGATGACATCTGTGTCCCCAGGCTGTGGTCATACAAGAGCCTGCATCTTTTGCCAGACCAGACTGAACCCAGGGTCATCACTCTCTGGTCTTCCTTCCACGCTTCCTTCCACGCTGTGTCTGTGGTGTTGGAGTTGTGGCAGGAGGAGGAGGATGGTCCAACTCACACAGGTGGGTTTTGTGTGTGATTTCGCCCCTCACCCCCTTAGTTAGTGTTTTGTAAAGAAGGTTCTCACACAGCTGGCGTTGACCCTCCTGCATGCCCTGCAGTTTTGTGGCAGCCATGAAAGCAAAGGCCTCTTCAGGAGTTGGGGTGGCTCTGAGGGACGCAGAAGCCTCCTGAATCAGCCTGAGTGCTGAATCCTGTACGTCCCCTTCCTGGGTCTTTTGGTTGGAAGGCAGGGGGAGGAACCTGCGATTCTGTCAGGCTCCTCCTTGGCCCGGCCTTCTCCTGGCTGCCACTTAGCCCCTCCTCCTGGCTGCCACTAACCCCCGCCTCCTCCTGGCTGCCACATTCCACAGCCTCCTCCTGTGTGCCACATTCCAGAGCCTCGTCCTGGCTGAGGTCTTCCTGTGTATGAAAAAGGGACAGTTTGAGTTTTTTATTCATCGATCACACACAATTTTCACCTCATGATTGTTGCAAATTGAATGTTAACAAATATAACAGACTATCATTCTGAGCCCAGCATTTTTCATTCTTGTCCCAATTATTTTTGCCCACTACTGTCTATTGATATGTAAAACACTTTATTAAATCAGCAATTAGTGATCAATAATAACACCTAGTAAACATCATTTATTTATTGACCAGAAATCTGTAGACCAATGCTATACCTGCCTCCAGCTGGGCTCCTCCACTTCTTCCTGGCTGGAAGTCCCAGGTTGGACATCGGAGGCCTCAACTGGGGTGGAAGGAAGAGTGGAAGGAAGGGTTATGAGGGATTCCCTGACTTCAGTCTGGTCTGACAGAAATTGCAGTCTCTCATAGTACCACAGCCTGGGGACATAAATGTCATCTGCTGTAGCTCCTGATCTCTGGGAATCCATGACCTTCTTGCGCTCCCTTAGATAAGTGCCCTCAGGCCACCAATTTTGGCTTTTAAATAAGGGATGGTTGCTGTGGGGACCACCGGCTTCACCAACTCCAGCAGTTTCTCCAGCGCTGCCTGCTTCTTTTGTTTATTGTTGTATTGGGGGTGTTTGATCTGCCACAGACAGGGCAGCTCCCTGTATTTGTCTATGAACAGGGGGAGGAAGTTGTGGTCATTGAAGCCATCCATTTTATCTGCAAGACACAACACAAGACAAACCCTAATGACATGCGAAACTCTCCTAATCTTGTTACAATATAGGCCTCAATCTAGAAGCAGTATAGGCCCAAGTTTAGATCTTACCTTTGTTATCACGATCGGCGCCTTCGATACTCCTTCCTCCGTTCACAGATCGTACGTACTACGCACACGTATTACGCTTTATATACACTGCGCATGCATGAAACTCCGCCCGTCCCTGACGTTCTTTCTAGTCTATTCCCCTCCCCTTCTCGTTCGGCGCAGTGGGGGAAGAGCACATGGCGAAGACACAGCAGGTGCGTGCTAATTACAGCAACGAGGAGGAGGAGGAGGAAAGCCCGGAGCCTGAAACGTCCCGATCCAGAAGGAGACGATTTAAGGCCTCAAATATGTACTTTGGGAAGATGTTGGAGATGGTCGACATAATGAAAAGGACCGACTATGACGGGAAGTATGGACCTTACCCCAACCCCAATGTCAGAAAGGCCAAGATAATGGCAAAAATGGTCAAAAGTCTGCAGAATAATTTTGGGGTACGACGATCGAAAGATCAGCTCAGGAAGTGGTGGTCGGACCTCAAATTAAGGGATCATGAGCAGTACAGAAGGATCAGGAGAGTGCTGCAAAAAAGTAAGTAGTTGTGCTGTGTTCCTATTCTTTATTTTTATTACGTTCCTGCTGCTCCATGTGCTTTTCTTTGCTGTTGTACAGTTTAAAATGGCAACTTTCATGTTCATGGACACATTATTCGTTCGAATGAAACATTGTTCGTTCGGCCTAGAAAACACCATTGTTTTGGCCATATACATTTGAATACTTTTTTTGGCCTACTTCTCTTAAAATAATTTGGTTGTGTAGATGGGTTTGTAACTAGAATGAAATGCAAACTAGATTCTGTGCAAGGAGAGGACACTCAGCAGCAGTTTTCACATGTGAAAGCTGGAGTACTAGTGTGGGACACAAGAACACCCTTTTTATTAGGGGGTCCCACACAGGTGCTCCAGTGTATACTATAGGGGTGTCTCCATCTGTGAAGCTTGCACAAAACAGGTAAGTATTCAAGCTTGACAAAGGGAAAAAAATATTTCTTCATTTTGAAACTCTGACCAAACAGACAATTGTACCTCACTTCCAAGCAATGTTTCATATTCCGATTTCTGCCATCAAATATCTGTGTGCTAAGTATACCTATTTTTTTTTACATAGGGGATAAAAGACTCAGAGGACACCCCTCATCCGAGGAGATCACAGACCCCCCACCTCAGGAAGAAGTGAAAACCCACCAAAGACAACAGGAGGAGGAGGAGGAAGGAGATGTGGTGGAAATTGTCACCGCAACAGGTGAGTGTCTGCGACCATAGGCTCAGGTAAGAGATAGATGCCGGCATATTTATAATACATGGTGTGTTTTTGTTTCTATCTTTTTAGGTGATTGTGATGTTGTGGATCCAGGTCATTTCACCTCTGAAAGTGCACAGATCCTGATCAGTGAGATCATGTGGTGTAATAGGGACTTGGAAAACATCCAGAAAAACATCAATGATGTTAAAAAAAAAATGAAGAACATCATTGACGTTTTAGGGAGAGTTTAAAACCCCTCCAAATCCCTTCCCTTTTTTGTGCTTTTTGGGATCTAAAAATTTCTAACATTTTTTGACATATTCGAGAAAAGCCACATTTTCAAGATGCAAACAGTGTGTCAACATGTGCTATCTGCCATCATGGGAGATCAATGTATGCGTTTTGGGGGTGCAACCCCTTCCTCAATAATAAAGGTGATGGGAGGAAAGGGTTGCACCCCCAAAACACGTCCCTTGATCCCCCGTGATGGCAGCTAGCACATGTTGACATTCGGCAATTTGTGTGCATCTTCAAAATTTGGCTTTTCCAGGGGTGACTTCACCCCATCTGAACGCAATATCAAACACAGTTTATAAATACTCATGTCTGATATTGCCTTCAATTTCTTTAAAAGTTGAACTTTGTAAGTTCAAGATTTGTGTCTTTCTTGTTGGTATTAAACATGCCTGTTTTACCTTAAATGGACATTTCTGCTTTTATTAATGTGACCCAAAAAATTGTTATACAACAAACATGTTGGTTTGTTTTAAAAACCTTTTATAAATGCACATGTGATTGTGCTGGTATTAAAAAGATTGATAATTAAGAATGTGTGGATTATTGTTTCAACGCTCCAAAACTTTTTGCTCAAATTGGTGTTTTCTGTGACAATGGGGGTTATTTCCTAAGGGAAAATCCACTTTGCACTACAAGTGCAGTTTCAGTGCAGTTTCAAGTGCACTTGTAGTGCAAAGTGTCTTTGCCTTTAGGAAATAATACCCAACAGTGCTTTGTAATGTTACACAATCACACCATTTTCAGGACTCACCACATTTCTGTCAGGGTCAGTTAAAAGAAACACAAGCAGTAAATGTCACCAAAGATTTTAGTAGTTAAAATGATTTTTTTATTTTAAAAATGTTTCAGACATTGTCTGGCATATTGATGGCCCCCCTACCCGCAAAGTAATCAAGGTATCTAAGACGGACCTCACAGGCACTCAGGAGGGGCAAGCCAGGACGGCCACTTTCAAGCGCCGTCAGGGTTGGTTCATTATGAATTCTGGCCTCAGGCCCAACTGAGGCAGCATAGTTGGCAGAATTTTGCCTTACAAAGTTGTGTAGAACACAGCATGCCAGGATGATATGATTCAGTTTGTACTCCGTCATATGTATGGGTGTAAGAAATAGGCGGAACCGGCTGGCCATGATTCCAAATATGTTCTCCACCACTCTTCTGGCTCAGGTAGATAGCCCGGTAATTAAAAGCCCTCTGGTCCAGGGTGAGGATCCTCATAGGGAATGGCCGCATAAGGTGATCCCCCAGCGCAAACGCTTCATCTGCAACGAAGACGAATGGGAGTCCTTCGGCATTGTCTTCTGGAGGTGGCAAGTCCAAGTTGCCATTCTGGAGACGCCTGTAGAACTCCATCTGGGCGATGACTCCACCATCAGACATCCGGCCATTCTTCCCCACGTCCACATACAGGAACTCATAAGTAGCCGACACCACCGCCAACATCACAATACTATTGAACCCCTTATAGTTGTAATAGTATGACCCCGAGTTGGGTGGTGGGACGATGTGGACGTGTTTCCCATCAATTGCCCCTCCGCAGTTAGGAAAGTCCCACCGCTGGGCAAAGTGGGAGGCCACAGTCTGCCATTCCTGTGGGTTGGAAGGAAACTGTGGAGTCAAACAAGAAAAAAAATTAATCATTTTGCACCTAAACAGGGAAAGCAGATTAGACACAAACATTCTTGGCCAACATCAGTATAACATTTATTTTAGGGAGTTTTGAAAGACCAAGGTATAAGGTCCACCTATCAGATTCCCCCTCCCCCCCTCTCATGGACCATTTCTAACATTTTGGGGAGGGGAGATGTTTTGGACGGGTAAGCCTCTCCACTTCATTGAGAGATGAATGCCTAAATAATGTGTATTACTTTGGCCAGCCCCTCCTTACACTATTGACAGCCTGCTGGACAGGTAAGAAGTGTCATAATACAAAGATATAAATACACATTTTAGCACATTTGGACATTCTGCTATTACCTATCAAGATAATAATAGTATACAAAAACTTTAAACAGTACCATTTGAAAGTATACAGGCAGGCCCTTGCACTACATGCTTTGGGGAATTCATCCATACATCTGACCACAAAAGAGATGGGTATAGTGTGTATGGGTTTGGCAAAGTCAGCAGATAGATGATTGAGGATAGATAGAGAATTGGTATCAGCTGACTTAGCAGTTGGGGGGAGGGAGGGTTCCAAATGATTTGGGGACCCAAAAAAAAGCCTCTGGCACTCTGCCTGAATTTAAAGCACAAATCACATTTTTACACATTTTAGGGGGTATTTAGGGTAAAGCACTACTATGGAGCTGACAAAATACACTGTTAAGTGACTACATGAGGTGAATATAGGGCCAGGAGACCATACTGGGGAGGTAAGTGAAGGCAAATATGCATGAAGGACAAAAAAAGTAAGTACATAAAAATCCAGCATGCATGAGGACAAAGGGGACATTCACAGCATATTCCAATCATGGTAATTAGGGAATGAGGAAAGAAATACAATATATTATCAAACATTAAATACAATAAAATGTGATATTAAAGGATAAAAATCTTACCTTAATATAGTCCTTCTGCAGGACCTGGATGATGGCAGAACAGGTCTCCGGGATAATGATCCCCAGAGCCTGGGGGGAGATGCCTGTCGAGAACTTGAGGTCCTGCAGGCTTCTCCCCGTCGCCAAGTACCGCAGGGTGGCGACTAGCCTCTGCTCCGGAGTGATGGCTTGCCTCATGCAGGTATCCTGCCTGCTAATATAAGGGGTCAGCAAAGCCAACAAACGGTGAAATACGGGGTCCGTCATCCGGAAAAAGTTTCTGAAATCATCAGGATTATTCTCAAGGATTTCACGGAGCAAAGGCGTGACAGAACTGGTCACGCTGGAGCAACCAATTCTTGGTCCATGAACTCCTCCCCACCCTGTTCATGGACTGGACTTGTGTCAAGGTAAGGACCCCAACACCAAGCCCCCACACAGCACGAACTCTACGAGGAGTACGTATACGCAAAACGGCTACAAAATGCTACAAGGGTGTTAACCCTTTCCTATGCTATCCAAAAAACATAAAAATTATTTTTTTGACTTGAGCTACACTTAAAAAATGGACCTGTTCCGACTTGCATAGAAAATCAACTTAAGAACAAACTTACAGACGCTATCTTGTTTGTAACTCGCGGACTGCCTGTATTACAGTACAGATAGTCACTCTGACTGAGCTTGAGAGAGCCTGTGTGGAGATGGGACAGAGTTCCAGAAGAACAACCATCACTGCAGCCCTCCACCGATCTGGGCTTTATGGCAAGGTGGCTAAATGGAAGCCTCTCCTCGGTGCAAAACACATAAAAGCCTGCTTGTTGTTTGCAAAAAACGCACCTCTCAGACTGTGAGGAACAAGATTATCTAGTCTGATGAAACCAAGATGGAACTGTTTGGCCTCAATTCTAAATGTTATGTCTGGAAGAAACCAAGCACCGTCATCACCTGCCCAATACCATCCCAACAGTGAAGCATGGTGGTGACAGCATCATGCTGTGGAGTTTACATAGTTACATAGTAGGTAAGGTTGAATAAAGACAATAGTCCATCCAGTTCAACCTGTGTAGGTGTTAGTGTGTCAGTGTCGGTAATTATTTCCCATATCCCTGTATGTTGTGTTCTTTAAGATGCACATCCAATAGTCTTTTAAAAATATCAATACTCCCCGCTGCCCCCACCAATTGTGGAAGAGGGCTCCACATCTTTATCGCCCTGCGCAGTTTAGGGTTAAACCGCTTTTCCTCCAATCTCATTGTGTAGCCCCATGTCCACTTACAGTCCCTGGGACTGAATAGTTTTTTCCCAAGTTGGAATCACCATTGAGGCATTTGTAAATCGCTATCATATCCCCTCTCAAGCGTCGCTTCTCCAGTGAGAACAAATTTAATGCCTGTAGCCGTTCCACGTAATTGAGGTCCTCCAGTCCCCTTATTAATTTAGTTGCCCTTCTCTGGACTCTCTCCAGCTCCAGCACATCCCTTCTTAGGACTGGTGACCAGAACTGGACTGAATACTCCAGATGTGGCCTAGCCAGAGTTTTATAAAGTGGCAGGATTATAGTTTTATCTCTGGAGTACAGTATATCCCCTTTTTTATGCATGCTAACATTCTTCTGGCTTTGGTAGCTTCAGCTTGACATTCCATACTATTGCTCAGTCTACTAGGACCCCCAGATCTTTCTCTATCCTTGATTCCCCCAGATGTTCGCCCCCTGGTGAGTAGTTTGCGTTTATGTTTTTAGCTCCCAAGTGCATGACCTTACATTTCTCCACATTAAACCTCATTTGCCATGTAGTTGCCCACCCCATTATTTTGTTCAGGTCCTCCTGTAAAATTTCTATATCCTGATGTGAAGTTATTGCCCTACTTATCTTTGTGTCGTCCGCAAAAATGGAAATTGAGCTATTTATCCCATCCCCTATATCATTTATGAATAAATGAAACAGAATTGGACCCAAGACAGAGCCCTGTGGTACTCCAGTTACCACTCCAGACCAGTTTGAGTACACGTTATTTATCACCACCCTTTGGACACGCCCCTGTAGCCAAAGGGCACTGGAACATCAGACTGGAGTGGATTAGCTGGTGTGGAGGCAAGGTTGGGTTACTGGCAGGATCAAATGGGTAGGAAAGAACTTCTGTCTCTTTTTAGGTTTAGCTACTGAAGTCCTGTAGGTAACTGCAGGACTGTAGGTAGGGGATGAAGCAGACTGCAGAGGAGGGTTTGAATATGGCAGGGAAGAGGTAACAATAGCTGGGGGAAGTTCTTGAGGGAGTGTAAGCAGCGGGAAAGAGGCAGGTGGATTAAAAGCAGAATATGTGCAGCAGGAAGAAACAGGGTATTGATATTTGGTGGGGAGTAGAGTATATTAGGCTGAAACTGAGGTTGCCATGGGTGATGGAGGAAAAGACTCTTGGGAAGGCAGATGTCTGATAGCAGAGATGGTTTGTTGTGGTCTGGCTGTGGCTGATTGCAAAATACCAGACCATGCTAAAAGTAGTGGTTGCACAAACTGTGGGTTACATACTGCCTGTCTGACAAGGGATTCTACAGAATCAACACATTCTATTATCATCTGTTGGGAACAGGCTGTGTAATGCTCAAAAAAGTAAGGGGAGTCATCTTCCAGAAGCCCTACCAGTGATGTGACCTGATTAATACTGAAAGGGGGAGAAAAATCATCATGGCTTTCTGGGAAGCAGGGCAAAAGCCAGCTCTGTGCAGACTTCAATTAAAGGCTGAACATCCCCAAACAGCATACAGCCCTGATCAACCCAGGAGTGAGCTAAACAAATTATTTCTAGCAGCTGATCACTGGCGGAGATATTCACTACAGGAAAAAGAGGGGTATACCAACCACACAAGTATTGTGTCGTTTTGGGAGATCTTAGTTTTTTTGTTCTCCCCTCTCCAATGCCCTTTGATTTTGTCTATGCCATAGAAGACCATACATGTGGGATCTTTGTTATGATAGTCCCTAAAATGTCTTGATATGCTGTGTTTATCGAATTCGTTTCTTATGTTGTTAATGTGCTCCCGGATTCTTACATGCAGTTGTTGTTCTACCCACGTATTGTTTGTGGCAAGGACATTCTAATACATATGTCACGTGGGTACTGGTGCATGTAATCAGTTCTTTTATGTTATATTTAGTGCCTCTTGACATGGAGGAAAAATCGGTTAATTTCTTATTGTTTTTTTTGCTGACTTTGCATGGAAGACATTTGCCACATTTATAGAAACCTTTTAAATGGTTTGAAATTCTAATTTGTTTTGGGGGGGTCCAGGGCATTGTGAACTAGTTTATTCCTGAGATTTGGTGTTTTTCTGTAGAGGAAGGAAGGTCTTGCTGGTATACTAGTCCTCAGGATCTGATCAGATTGGAGAATCGGACAGTGTTTTTTATTATCTTTTCCAATGCTTTATGTTGAATATTAAATCCGTGATGGAAGCCACATCTCCAATGTGTTTTTTAGTTTTCCTGTTCTATTTGCCTTTATCATCTATTAAAGAATTTCTATCCATGTGTTTGATGTTCTCTTTTAGTGTTTCTAATTCCTTTCTCTTATATCCTTTTTCCACGAATCTGACTAATAGTGTCTGCTTGGTTGTTATCATCTGCTAGGTTACTACAGTTTCTGTACATTCTCATTAATTGGCCTTTTGGGATATTATCTATCCATTGGCGATGATGGCAGCTGGTGGTCGGTATGTACCCATTTCTGTCTGTGGTTTTAAAGAAAGTCCTAGTACCTATACGATCATTATTTTTATAAAGTTGTAGATCTAGGTAATTGATGGTTTGTTGGTTCCAGGTTCCAGAGAAGGTAATCCCATAGGCGTTTTGGTTAATTTCATTGAAGAAAGATTGCAATTCTGTTTCCGTGCCACTCCATACAATCAAAATATTATTGATATATCTTCGATACAATTTTAAATTGCTCCTCTCTGTGCTGAAGATTTGTTCTTCTTCCCAATGATTAAGGAACAAATTAGCTACACTGGGGGTATACTTAGCCCCCATAGCTACACCTTTTGTTTGGACGAAAAAGTCTCCCTTATGCCAAAAGTAATTATTATTCATGGCTAATTTCAAGCCTTCCAGGATATATTGAATTTGTTCCGCTTTCATATCAGTTCGATTATGTAAAACCCAATCGACACTATTAATTCCGTCATTCTGTATTATATTGGTATACAGTGAATTTACATCAATTGTGACTAGGATATCTGTTTCTTCGATTTTTAGGGTTCGTCTAACAGCTGTCTGCTGTCCCTAAGGTAAGATCTTCCTTCTTTTACTAGTGGTTGTAGGAAGTCATCTAGATATGCTCCCAGTCGAGAGAAAAGTGAGTCTATCCCACTTCCTATTGGTCTTCCTGGTGGGTTGGTTTGACTCTTATGAATTTTGGGGACATAGCACATAACAGGCGTTTTTGCTGCTTCTGGTATCAAATAGGTTGCCTCCTTTTTTGTAAGAATTCCTTTATCTTCCCCTTTTTTTACAAACTTTTTAAGTTTCTTTTGATATTCGCTTTTAGGATTACCCTTCAATTTTTTATATGTGTCTGGTTGATTCAGTAAGTTGGACATCTCACGTTCATAATCTATTTTGTTAAAGTAATTACTAGTCCCCCCCCCCTTATCTGCTGGACATATGATTATGTTTTTTTCCTTTCTATTTCTTTTATGGTCTTCCAAATATTGTTTCTTTTTGATTTTTTTATATCCAATTTCTTAATATCTTCCTCCACCATTTTTTTAAAAACCACTAGACTCTCATTTTGTTGTGTCTTTAGATTAAAAGTGGAGTTGTTCTTTAACCACTTGCCGACCGCCTCACGACGATGTACGTTGGCAGAATGGCATGGGCAGGTAGAATCACGTACCTGTACCGGTGCCCGAGGCGGTCGGCATTTGTCCCCGGTGATCGGAGGTGAGGGGGAGGCCATCCATTCGTGGCCCCCCCTCACGATCTCTCCCAGCCAATGGGATCATTTCCCTGCCTCAGTATAGTACACAGAGGCAGAGGAAATGATGTCATCTCTCCTCGGCTCGGTATTTTCCGTTCCGGCGCCGAGGAGAGAAGACTGTAGTGTGAGTGCACAACACACACACAATAGAACATGCCAGGCACACATTACACCCCCGATCCATCCCCTCCCCCCCCGTCCCACTGACACCAAGCAGTTTTTTTTTCTGATTACTGCATTGGTGTCAGTTTCTGACAGTTAGTGTGGTAGGGCAGTTAGTGTTAGCCCCCCTAATAAAGTTTTAACCCCTTGATCACCCCCCGTCGCCAGTGTCGCTAATCATTTTTCTGATCGCTGTATTAGTGTCACTGGTTACGCTAGTTAGGGAGGTAAATATTTAGGTTCGCCATCAGCATTTTATAGCGTCAGGGACCCCCATATACTACCTAATAAAGGTTTTAACCCCTTGATTGCCCCCTAGTTAACCCTTTCACCACTGATCACCGTATAACCGTTACGGGTGACGCTGGTTTATTTTTTATAGCGTCAGGGCACCCGCCGTTTATTACCAAATAAAGGTTTAGACCCCTGATCGCCCGGCGGTGATATGCATCACCCCAGACAGCGTCAGGTTAGCGCCAGTAGCGATAACACCCACGCACGCAGCATATGCCTACCTTAATGGTATAGTATCTGAACGGATCAATATCTGATCCGATCAGATCTATACTAGCGTCCCCAGCAGTTTAGGGTTCCAAAAAACGCAGTGTTAGCGGGATCAGCCCACATACCTGCTAGCACCTGCGTTTTGCCCCTCCGCCCGGCCCAGCCCAGCCCACCCAAGTGCAGTATCGATCGATCACTGTCACTTACAAAACACTAAACACATAACTGCAGCATTCGCAGAGTCAGGCCTGATCCCTGCGATCGCTAACAGTTTTTTTGGTAGCGTTTTGGTGAACTGGCAAGCACCAGTGGCCTAGTACACCCTGGTCGTAGTCAAACCAGCACTGCAGTAACACTTGGTGACGTGGCGAGTCCCATAAATGCAGTTCAAGCTGGTGAGGTGGCAAGCACAACTAGTGTCCCGCTGCCACCGAGACGAAGACAAACACAGGACCGTCATGCCCATAATGCCCTTCCTGCTGCATTCGCCAATCCTAATTGGGAACCCACCACTTCTGCAGCGCCTGTACTTCCCCCATTCACATCCCCAACCAAATGCAGTCGGCTGCATGAGAGGCATTTTCTTTATGTCCTCCCGAGTACCCCTACCCAATGAACCCCCCCAAAAAAGATGTTGTGTCTGCAGCAAGCGCGGATAAAGGCGTGACACCCGGTATTATTGTCCTTCCTGTCCTGACAATCCTGGTCTTTGCATTAGTGAATGTTTTGAACGCTACCATTCACTAGTTGAGTATTAGCGTAGGGTATAGCATTGCACAGACTAGGCACACTTTCACAGCGTTTCCCAAGATGCCATCGCATTTTGAGAGACCCGAACCTAGAACCGGTTACAGTTATAAAAGTTAGTTACAAAAAAAAGTGTAAAAAAAAAAAAAATATATATATATATATATATATATATATAAAATAAAAAAAATTATTGTCGTTTTATTGTTCTCTATTCTCTCTCTATCGTTCTGCTCTTTTTTTTTTTTTTTTTTTTCAAATATCAAGTTTATTCAACTCCAAACAGGGGTGGAGGCCCCGGTATAAGAACATACACAAAAAGCACTTTGTCGTGGTCATTATAGATGGGTCAGATTAGTACAAAATAAGATACAGTACATACGCATGCATAAAGTTTCCGTGTATATGAGTATTTCTGTTAGAGAATAGATATACTCGAGACAATGTGCTAGTATCAACGGTTCCGGGGTATCTTCCCCTCAACTTTTTCCATGTTTCAAAAGAAAATGGGGACCGAAGTCCCTAGACCAAAGAAAAGGTGGGAAGGATAAGGGAGAGGGTTTAGAGGGAGAAAAAGAAGTAAGAGAGGGGTAGCGGAAAATGGGAGAAAAAGGAGACATGGCGGTAGTTAAATCAGCATATCATCCCCAGCGGAGTCCACTCAAGACGTGTGGGGGAAAAGTTATGAGCTAAGTAAGCGTTGTCCTTCTTCGGAATAAATAAATGCATTCCATATGTCCCAAGTTCTTTTATGGGCCTCCTGTTTATGTTGAGCTGTAAGGATCAGGTCTTCCATATTCTTTATGTCCTCCACTCTCCGCAGCCACAGCGAGAGGGCTGGCGGAGAGGGTTGTTTCCAGCAAAGTGGGATACACGTCTTTGCTGCATTGAGCAAATGACGTGTGAGAGATTTCTTATATCTCTTGATGGGAATTGAGGAAAGGTGTAGGAGAAAGAACTCGGCCTTGTCTGGAATAATATACTCTGTGCACTTTTGTGTTGTCCGTCTGACTTCACCCCAGAAGTCCTTCAACTTCGGGCAAGACCAAAAAATGTGGATCAAGGTTCCCTCCTCCTCAGCGCAGCGCCAGCACCGGCTTGAGCAAGAAGGGAAGCATTTCTGTAGTCTGGAGGGGGTCAGGTACCAGCGGGTGAGGAGCTTGAAGTTCGTTTCTTGAATTTTAGTGCAAAGCGAAGATTTAAGGGCAAGTGTGATTATACGTTGTCGCTGTACTACTGAAAACGAGCAGTTCAGGTCTTTCTCCCATCTGGCCAGGTAGGGAGGTGGGGATTGTTCTTTTGGTGAGATTAATAGTGAATAGGTTTGGGACAGAATGTGGGCTAATGGGCCTTCTCCTGAACAGAGTTCCTCAAACGGTGTTTGTTGGCACACAAACATTTGTGTTTTTGGTAGAGAGTGGAGGAAATGGTGCAGTTGGGCAGCTTTCCAGAAATGGAGATTGTAGTCACCAGTTGGGTTGATTAAGTCTTGTATGGATGGCCATTTTCCTCCAATGATGAATTTGGCTGCGTGATCTCTACCTGAATCTCTAAGGTTGTTATATTCTACTGTATGTAATCCCGGAGTAAAGTTTGGGTGACCAAGTATGGGAAATAGAGGCGAGTTTTTTGTCGTGAGGGAGGTCTGCATGGCTATTTGGTGGCTATGTTTCAGGGTGGTACCTATTAGAGGGTGTGACCGCAATTGAGGTGGGAGGGCATCAAAACACCATAATGCACTCTTTAGAGGTATCTGTGTTTGGGATTGTTCAAGTCGGACCCAGAGTTTAAATGTTCCATTTCTCCTCCAGTCTAGGATTCGCCCTAGGTGAGAGGCAAGATAATATTGACGAATGTCAGGTAATGCTAGTCCCCCCTCACCTTTGGGAAGCGTTAACTGAGAGTGTTTCAAACGGGGCTTTTTATGTGCCCATACAAATTTAGTGAAAAGGGATTGGACCTGCCTGAAGAATGGAGATGGGATATGAATGGGTAACGCTTGGATCAGGTAAGTAAATTTAGGGAGTATACACATCTTCAGAAGATTACACCTCCCAAACCAGGAGTGGAATCCTGCGTTCCACTCTTCTAACAAGATCCGGGTTTTAATCAACAAGGATGGGAAGTTCAGGTCGAACGTACGTGATAGGTCGGAGGGGATCTTTGTGCCCAGGTATGTTAGTGCTGTATCTGTCCACTTAAAGTTGAAGCTAGACTGTAAGTCTCTTAGTGTCGGAGGGGGTATAGAAATGCCCATTGCCTCTGACTTTGAGAAGTTTATCTTCAAGTGAGAAATGGCTCCATAGGTTTTAAATTCTTGCATGAGGTTTGGCAGAGAGATTCTGGGGTTAGTTAGAGAGAATAGAAGGTCATCCGCATGCGCTGAAATTTTGCAGTGGAGGTCACCTATTTGAAGCCCTGTGATGTCTGGGTTTGCTCTAATAGTACATAAAAAAGGTTCCAAGGAAAGGGCAAATAGTAAGGGGGAGAGGGGACAGCCTTGTCTAGTGCCATTAGCAATAAAGAAGGGGCTTGATAGGACACCGTTTACTTTTACTTGGGCTGAGGGGTTGGAATAAATACTCTGGATCCACTTCAACATCCTGTCTCCTAAGCCAATATGACGGAGAACTGAAAACATATAGTTCCAGTTCACCCTGTCAAAGGCTTTTTCAGCATCGGTGTTCACAAGTAAGCATGGGGTCTTGTTATTGTTTGCTACGTGGATAAGGTTAAGGGCCTTAATGGTGTTATCCCTCGCCTCTCTGGAGGGAATGAACCCAACCTGGTCTAGGTGTATTAGGTTCTGAAGATGTTGTGCTAGTCTAGTGGCAATTATCTTGGAGAATAGCTTTAGGTCCAAATTTAAAAGGGAAATGGGTCTATAGCTTCCGCATGCACTCGGATCCTTTCCATCTTTATAAATCAAAGAGATATGGGCTTTTAGAGTCTCACCCGGGAACCTAGTTTTCGCTCCTAGGGCATTAAAAAACGCTACCAATCGTGGGCCTAAAATGGGGAGAAAGGCTTTATAGTATTGGGCAGTGTAACCATCTGGTCCTGGGGCCTTGCCAACTTTCATAGCTTTCACTGCTAACTGGGGTTCCTCCAAAGTTATTGGTTCATCTAAGATCTCCTGGGTCTCAGCTGGAAGGGATGGGAACTGTGAGTCTGAAATATATTTATCTATATTTGCTTGTTCAGAAGGGGAACTATGGAGATTATATAATTTGGAGTAAAAATCTCCAAATTCTTTGGATATTTGTTTTGGGGTAGTGGCTCTTTGTCCATCTGAGCTAATTATTTGTGGAATATAAGCAGCTGATTTGAGTTCTTTTACAGATCTGGCCAACAGTTTCCCGCATTTGTCCCCCGACTCGTAGGACAACCTGCGACAAAACTGAAGGGCCGCCTTTGCTTTGTAACGTAATAGGTCTGTTATTTGTGTGCGTAATGTCATCAGTTGCACCTCTAGGTCCCGAGTAGGTGTTTGTTTGTGTTGTATTTCTACTGAGGCCAAAGCTGCAAGTAATTTAGTGATTTGTTCATTTCTTTTTCTTTTTATGGACGCCCCGTGTTTAATCAGAACTCCTCGTAGGACACACTTGTGAGCTTCCCACAATATCCCAGGATCACATCCCTGAGTGTCATTCTCCCGGAAGTAGAGATCAAGCTCTTTGGTTACATCCTCTAGTACTTCGGGGATTTGTAGAAGACTCTCGTTTAGACGCCAGAACATGGATCTGGGCGAGGGTCGGTCTGTGAGGATGTATGTGAGGGAGATGGGAGCGTGATCGGACCAAGTAATCTGACCTATCGATGAGGAGCTCACAAGGTGTAACTGGTCGTGGGGCATCAAGAAAAGGTCTATTCTGGAATATACCTTGTGTGGGGGAGAAAAGAAGGAATAGTCCCTCTCTCCTGAATGCTGGAGGCGCCACACATCGGTCAACTGAGCACTATGTAGAGTCTGCATTATTCGTTTCCTGTCAGTGGGGGAGAAGGAGGAATTACCAGAAGATGTGTCTATTGAAGGGGTCAGGGGAACATTTAGGTCTCCTCCCAAGAGTAGTTGGCCTTGTCTGTATTTTGTCAGTTTTTCTATTGTGCGTTTAAGGAATCTATCCTGGTGTTCGTTCGGGGCGTATAGTGTAGCCAATGTGAACTGATTCCCCGCAATCAAGCCCTTTATAAATAAAAAACGCCCCTCGGGGTCTGCTAACATCTCTTGGAATTCCCATGGCAGTTTGCTGGAGATTACTATGGAGACTCCCCTAGATTTAGATTGGGAGTAAGTTGAATGGTACACACGAGTGAAGGATCTATTCTTCAGTATAGGGGATTTATTTGTTTTAAAGTGGGTCTCCTGGATGAAGGCAATGTCAGTACGTGATTTTTTAAGGTCACAGAGCAACATATGTCTCTTCTCCGGGGTGTTCAAGCCCCTGGCGTTAAGAGAGGTTACTGTAAGAGAGTCTACCGCCATGTCTCTGGGTAAAGGGGGGGTAAACTAATCTAAAAAGGAAGGGGGGGGGAAAGAAAGGTAGGGGTGGGTGGGAAAGAGAAAGAGCAAAGTAGATAGAAGAGAGAGGGAGGAAAGAGGGGTATATGAGGGTTTAGATCGGTAAATACCGTAAAACCAACTAAATAAGTGAGTCTTAATAACTTTCTTGTGTATACAAAGCCAGAGCCCCGGCTGTACACAATGGCCTATGTGGGGAGTGGGTGGGCAATAACCTGTAGGCGAGAGCCCGGAGCTCCCACCCATCCCGACATCACATCTGTATTAAGTAAAATAAATAGAAAAAAGAAAAACCAGAATGCTAATATCAACATAGAAAATTAACAATGGACATCTGTAAACCTGTGTTCTCATAAGTAGGCTATTGGACCACTCATTTCTGCGTCATGTGCCCACCGGAGGGTGTTTGTGGGTATACGGCTGGGAATGAGCACTTCTAAAACCCCTGCTGCTTATATCCATAGACCAGGTTTCGTACTCATCCCAGGCAAGGCGCAGGGACCACCAGCTCAAGGTACATTGATATACATAACTTCAAGTAGCTATAACATATAAAACCATCATAACTGAGAGTTCACTAAGCATTGGAGCAGATGAATAGAGTATGTTTGGGTAATAAGTAAGATAAGTATTTGGTACTCTTAGAACTCAAAACCAAAGGGACTGCAGGCTCTACGTCTTTTCAATCAACCTTGGATGCTCTCCCAGTAAGCATACCGAGAAGGTTACATTCACGTCACTCCTTATAATTAACAGCCCACAGCTCACTCTACCGACTGGGAAAACATCCAGGCAAATTCTGTAGGTGAAAGTATAGAAGACGTCTATATAGGAAGCGGTATAGGTGCTAGGTTTTTGCAGGTCTCCTAAGCTCCAGCGCCCTGCACGAGATGGCGATGAGCCTAAAGGACATTCTCCAATGCGGTGAGTGTGCTGTTCAATGTGATTGAGTCAAAATCACTGTATATCTTAACCGCAGTACAACATGAGTTCCGTCATTGGATTAACTGGGAGAGAGGAAGGTAGATCAGCGATGGGGTATCAAAGATAAGGGCAACAAATGAGTAGTAAGGATTTTCAGTAGTGTCTTGTGGCGTGACAGCTGACGCGTAAGATGCACTGAAACAGATGCATCGTTAGCGTGGGAACGTGCAGGGGAGAGACATAGTCTTATCAGCGGTAGATAGAAGATGGTCACAGCTACTCACGTTTCCCGTATCTCGTCTTGGGATAAAGAGCGTGGGCGGCGTCCGTGTCGTTGCTGCCTCTGTGGTTGGGGCACTTGTCCCCGTAAGGTGGTTATTCGACTTGGTGCTCGGGGGATGTAATCCAACCAGTTAGGGATGTCGATCGGGTCTGTTCCAAGGAAGGTAAAGAGCGCAGGTAGAGACTCCGGGGACCTCAGGAGGAACGATTTCTGGTCTTTGAGGAAAGTGACCGACAGTGGGAATCCCCAGCGATAAGTGGCATTGCTGCGTCTGGCCAGGTCCAGGAGTGGTTTCAAGAGGGCACGTCGGTGGAGAGTCGGTCTAGAGATGTCAGGTAGGATCTTCACTGTTGCACCATCGAATTCTAGATCGCCTGCTTCCCAGGCACCACGAGAGATGGCCTCTTTATGAATGTAGTGATGTAGTCGGCAGATCACATCGCGCGGTCTGGTAGGATCTGACGGGCGAGGACCCAGGGCTCTATGGACCCGATCAATCTCTACGTTCTCAGGTAGATGGTCCCCTGCCACTCTTCTGAAGATATCTGTGACCGTAGCTAGTAGGTCTGATGGGCCCGTTGCCTCCGGGAGGCCTCGGAGCCGCAGGTTGTTCCTACGGCTCCGGTCCTCCATTTCCTCCATGCGCAGCTGAAGGTCCACTGCAGAGCAAGCCTGTTCCCTGTGCGTGGATTCCAGTGAGGATACTCTTTGCTCGAGGGTCGCTAGTGAGGACTCACCTGTTGTGAGACGGGAAGATAGGGAGTGCACTTCTTGTTTGATTTCTTTCATCTCGCGCTTATGTGCGGCCTCTACCTTTCCCACCAAGGCCTCGATATCTGCTCTTGTCGGGAGAGCCTGCAGGATAGCCTTTAATTCTGCGTCCGCCCTGAAGGTAACAGGGAGGGGAGTCATGTTCCCCCGGATCTCATCAGATACTCCCGGGGAGCTACGATACACCACAGGGCTCCGCGATCCCTCTGAAGACTCTGGATCCACCATAAGGGCTGGGGTCTGTGAAAGAGAGTCACGAGGTCCCGCCATCTTGAGGTCCGGGGAGCTGGGCCGCGATCTCCCAAAAAGTCTCTGTAAATCTCCTACAGCAGGTGTATTTGTAGTCGGACTGGATCTCTGTTTGTTTCTTCGGTTCGTCCGTCTCTTAGAAGAGAGCATTCTGCTTTAAAAGAGCTGAAAATGCCGGGACGGGTGCGAGGTGGCCGGGAGCTCTTAGTAAACACAACTTCACTCGGCCATATCCAGACCACGCCCCCGTTCTGCTCTTTTTTACTGTATTCTATTCTGCAATGTTTTATTGTTATTACGTTTTATCATGTTTGCTTTTCAGGTATGCAATTTTTTATACTTTACCGTTTACTGTGTTTTATTGTTAACCATTTTTTTGTCTTCAGGTACGCCATTCACGACTTAGAGTGGTTATACCAGAATGATACCTGCAGGTTTAGGTATCATCTTGGTATCATTCTTTTGAGCCAGCAGTCAGCTTTCATGTAAAAGCAATCCTAGTGGCTAGTTAGCCTCTAGACTGCTTTTACAAGCAGTGGGAGGGAATGCCCCCCCCACCGTCTTCCGTGTTGTTCTCTGGCTCTCCTGTCTCAGCAGGGAACCTGAGAATGCAGCCGGTGATTTAGCCAGCTGACCATAGAGCTGATCAGAGACCAGAGTGGCTCCAAACATCTCTATGGCCTAAGAAACCAGAAGCTACGAGCATTTCATGACTTGGATTTCGCCGGATGTAAACAGCGCCATTGGGAAATTGGGAAAGCATTTTATCACACCGATCTTGGTGTGGTCAGATGCTTTGAGGGCAGAGGAGAGATCTAGGGTCTAATAGACCCCAATTTTTTCAAAAAAGAGTACCTGTCACTACCTATTGCTATCATAGGGGATATTTACATTCTCTGAGATAACAATAAAAATGATTAAAAAAAAAAAAATGAAAGGAACAGTTTAAAAATAAGATAAAAAAGCAAAAAAAAAAAAAGCAAAAAAAAAGCACCCCTGTCCCCCCCTGCTCTCGCGCTAAGGCGAACGCAAGCGTCGGTCTGGCGTGAAATGTAAACAGCAATTGCACCATGCATGTGAGGTATCACCGCGAAGGTCGGATCAAGGGCAGTAATTTTAGTAGTAGACCTCCTCTGTAAATCTAAAGTGGTAACCTGTAAAGGCTTTCAAAGGATTTTAAAAATGTATTTATTTTGTTGCCACTGCACGTTTGTGCGCAATTTTAAAGCATGTCATGTTTGGTATCCATATACTCGGCCTAAGATCATCTTTTTTATTTCATCAAACATTTGGGCAATATAGTGTGTTTTAGTGCATTAAAATTTAAAAAAGTGTGTTTTTTCCCCAAAAAATGTGTTTGAAAAATCGCTGCGCAAATACTGTGTGAAAAAAAAAATGAAACACCCACCAATTTAATCTGTAGGGCATTTGCTTAAAAAAAATATATAATGTTTGGGGGTTCAAAGTAATTTTCTTGCAAAAAAAAATAATTTTTTCATGTAAACAAAAAGTGTCAGAAAGGGCTTTGTTAGAAGAGTGGGTGATGTGTGACATAAGCTTCTAAATGTTGTGCATAAAATGCCAGGACAGTTCAAAACCCCCCCAAATGACCCCATTTTGGAAAGTAGACACCCCAAGCTATTTGCTGAGAGGCATGTCGAGTCCATGGAATATTTTATATTGTGACACAAGTTGCGGGAAAGAGACAATTTTTTTTTTTTTTTGTTTGCACAAAGTTGTCACTAAATGATATATTGCTCAAACATGCCATAGGAATATGTGAAATGACACCCCAAAATACATTCTGTTGCTTCTCCTGAGTACGGAGATACCACATGTGTGAGACATTTTGGGAGCCTAGCCGCGTACGGGACCCTGAAAACCAAGCACCGCCTTCAGGCTTTCTAAGGGCGTAAATTTTTGATTTCACTCTTCACTGCCTATCACAGTTTCGGAGGCCATGGAATGCCCAGGTGGCACAAAACCCCCCCAATGACCCTATTTTGGAAAGTAGACACCCCAAGCTATTTGCTGAGAGGTATAGTGAGTATTTTGCAGACCTCACTTTTTGTCACAAAGTTTTGAAAATTGAAAAAAGAAAAAAAAATGTTTTTTCTTGTCTTTCTTCATTTTCAAAAACAAATGAGAGCTGCAAAATACTCACCATGCCTCTCATAGCTTGGGGTGTCTACTTTCCAAAATAGGTTCATTTGGGGGGGGGGGGGTTGTGCCATCTGGGCATTCCATGGCCTCCGAAACTGTGATAGGCAGTGAAGAGTAAAATCAAAAATTTACACCCTTACAAATCCTGAAGGCGGTGATTGGTTTTCGGGGCCCCATACGTGGCTAGGCTCCCAAAAAGTCCCACACATGTGGTATCCCCGTACTCAGGAGAAGCAGCAGAATGTATTTTGGGGGCTAATTCCACATATGCCCATGGCCTGTGTGAGCAATATATCATTTAGTGACAACTTTGTGCAAAAAAAAAAAAAAAAAAAAATTTGTCACTTTCCCGCAACTTGTGTCAAAATATAAAATATTCCATGGACTCACAACATGCCTCTCAGCAAATAGCTTGGGGTGTTTACTTTCCAAAATGGGGTCATTTGGGGGGGTTTTGTGCCATCTTGGCATTTTATGGCCTTCAAAACTGTGATAGGTAGTGAGGAGTGAAATCAAAAATTTACTCCCTTAGAAATCCTGAAGGCGGTGATTGGTTTTCGGGGCCCCGTACGTGGCTAGGCTCCCAAAAAGTCCCACACATGTGGTATCCCCGTACTCAGGAGAAGCAGCTAAATGTATTTTGGGGTGCAATTCCACATATGCCCATGGCCTGTGTGAGCAATATATCATTTAGTGACAACTTTTTGTAATTTTTTTTTTTTTTGTCATTATTCAATCACTTGGGAAAAAAAAATAATATTCAATGGGCTCAACATGCCTCTCAGCAATTTCCTTGTGGTGTCTACTTTCCAAAATGGGGTCATTTGGGGGGGTTTTGTACTGCCCTGCCATTTTAGCACCTCAAGAAATGACATAGGCAATCATAGACTAAAAGCTGTGTAAATTCCAGAAAATGTACCCGGTCTTTTTCCGTTTATAGCGCAAAAAATAAAAACCGCAGAGGTGATCAAATGCCATCAATAGAAAGCTCTATTTGTGGGAAGAAAAGGACGCAAATTTTGTTTGGGTACAGCATTGCATGACCGCGCAATTAGCAGTTAAAGCGACGCAGTGTTAAATTGTAAAAAGTGCTCTGGTCAGGAAGGGGGTAAATCCTTCCGGGGCTGAAGTGGTTAAATTAGAATGTCTGTAAGTGGTGGCTTCTTTTTCTACATGTTTCTTTTCTTTTAAAGCATAATATTTCTTAATATTTAGTCTTCTCACGAATTTCTGTAAATCAATATAGGCATCAATAAGGCACGCACTGAGGGCTTACTCATTGAAAAATCCACCAGAATCCAGGCGAATCTACTATTGTTTTTACTGTGTTATTGTTTATACGGTTAATGTATATAATGATTAGGAATATTGCACTTTAATTTTATTATTTATAAAATAAGTTGGTGTCCCACACATTGCATTTTGTTGAGTCAGGTATACGGCTTGACACTCATGCACATTTAGGAGTTTATACACAGCTTCACAACAATATGCACAGTTGCACTGTGCATTTGGTGGTGTAGGACTTGAAGAAACTCATTCAATAGGCACCACCTATATCATCTCTTTCTTTTTTCCCCACCTAATACCTTCCTCCCATTAAGGGAGCAGCACACACCTGAATCCATCAGGCCTGGAACGGCGCCATATCTACTTCTTTTTTCTTTCCACAGTGTTCAGCTAAAGCTACAAGTTAGTGTAGTGCGTCCTCTGAACAGTGTTCAGCTAAAGCTACAAATTAGTGTAGTGCAACCTCTGCACAGTGTTCAGCTAAAGCTACAAGTTAGTGTAGTGCATCCTCTGAACAGTGTTCAGCTAAAGCTACAAGTTAGTGTTGTGCGACCTCTGCACAGTGTTCAGCTAAAGCTACAAGTTAGTGTAGTGCGTCCTCTGAACAGTGCTCAGCTAAAGCTACAAGTTAGTGTAGTGCGACCTCTGTACAGTGTTCAGCTAAAGCTACCTGTAGAAGGTTGGTGGTGTTTTCCTGATCCTATCACTACCGCAGGCAGCTACATTATTTACACGTTAGTGTAGTGCGACCTCTACACAGTGTTCAGCTAAAGCTACCTGTAGAAGGTTGGTGGTGTTTTCCTGATCCTATCACTACCGCAGGCAGCTACATTATTTTAACGTTAGTGTAGTGCGTCCTCTTCACAGTGTTCAGCTAAAGCTATCTGTAGAAGGTTGGTGGTGTTTTCCTGATCCTTTCACTACCGCAGGCAGCTACATTATTTACACGTTAGTCTAATGCGAACTCTGCACAGTGTTCAGCTAAAGCTACCTGTAGAAGGTTGGTGGTGTTTTCCTGATCCTATCAGTACCGCAGGCAGCTACATTATTTACAGGTTAGTCTAGTGCGACCTCTGCACAGTGTTCAGCTAAAGCTACCTGTAGAAGGTTGGTGGTGTTTTCCTGATCCTATCACTACCGCAGGCAGCTACATTATTTTAACGTTGGTGTAGTGCGTCCTCTACACAGTGTTCATCTAAAGCTACTTGTAGAAGATTGGTGGTGTTCTCATACTACAGGCAGGCAGTTGATTTTGCTAGCTGCAGTATCAGTATATATATATAAATATATATATATATCCCAGCTTAGTGGAGCTACATCTCACTGCAGGCCATTAGTATGTCTGGAAGGCCAACAAGAAGAGGCAGACAGTCACAAGCCAATAAAAGAGGTCAAGCAGGCTCTGTGTCTAGAGGAAACAGTACTGGTCGTGGAGACGGTGCATCCTCATCAGCATGTGGCCGTGGGACACGCTTGGCCTTTTTTTCGGCAGCTGGCCGTGTTGAGCCGCAACATGCGGAAGACTTGGTCGAGTGGATGACCAAGCCATCCTCATCCTCCTCATCCTCTCTCACCCATGCTCAGGGTACTTTGTCTGGCAAAGCAGCTGCCAACACGGCCTCTTCCCTCGGCTCAATGGCATCAGTGACTCCTTCCCTAGCCCCACCATGTCCTCCTGAGGAGTCCCTCGAACTGTTTGACCACAGTGTTGGGTACATGCTCCAGGAGGATGCCCAGTGTTTAGAAGGCTCTGATGATGATACTGAGCTAGATGAAGGCAGTAACGTGAGCACAGACAGAGGGGGTGCCCAAGAAGGACAGCAATCTGGCAGTCATGCTCCCCCTGCTGCAGCATACTGCCAGGTTTGCTCCAGTGATGAGGAGGGAGAGGATGATGAGGTCACTGACTCAACGTGGGTATCTGATAGGAGAGAGGAGGAGGAGGAGGCACATCACCAACGAGGCAGGATGCCCTCCAGGGGCCAGCACACTGACTGCATCACACCGCAAAGCTCCGCATGTGCAGGGCGCTGCTGTCTCTGCACGGTATTCCAAAAGTTCTTTGGTGTGGGCCTTTTTTGAGATGAGTGCATCAGATCGCACCGCTGCTATTTGCAACATGTGTCTCAAGCGTATCTCGTGTGGCCAAAACATCTCCCGCTTGGGCACCACATGCTTTACCAGACATATGTTGACCTGCCATCTAAAAGAGCCACACCAAAGAACAAAGAGGACCTCTCCTTGCTCCTCATCAGCTGAGATCTCCAACCCCACTATACCTTCAGTCATCTCTGAGACCTGCACTAAGAGAAATGAAGGTGTAGAATTAGGTGTGTCACAGCCAAGTACTTGTCGGCAATCTGCTTTCGGTATACCGACGTCAGATTGTACCAGGCAAATTTCCGTGCCCCAGCTGCTGCACCGCCAAAAGAAGTTCGCTCCCAGCCATCCACATGCCCAGCGATTGAATGCTAGCTTGGAAAAATTGCTAGCACTTCAACTGCTACCTTTTCAGTTGGTAGACTCTGCCCCCTTCTGTGAGTTTGTGGAATGTGCGGATCCTCAGTGGCAGGTACCCAAACGCCACTTTTTCTCATGGAAGGCGATTCCGGCTCTCTATCGGCATGTGGAAGGCAATGTCCATGCCTCGCTGGACAGGGCGGTAAGCGGTAAGGTGCATATTACCGCTGACTCATGGTCCAGCAGGCATGGACAGGGACGTTACCTAAGTTTCACTGCGCATTGGGTGACTCTGCTGGCAGCTGGGAAGGATGCAGGACAAGGTGCAGTAGTGTGGGCGATTGTTCCGCCACCACGCCTCCAAAATGCCCCTACTAATGATTCTGACACAACTCTCTCCTCCACCCCCCCTTCTTCTTCCTCCATGGCTTCTTCCTGTGCTTTGTCCTCGGAACCAGTGGTGATCTGTATGCGTTCAAGGGGCTACGCAAGTATGCAGGCCAAAAGATGCCATGCGGTGCTTGAGCTGGTGTGCTTGGGGGACAGGAGCCACACTGGGGCAGAGGTTCTGTCAGCTCTGCAGGGGCAGGTTCAGAGGTGGTTGACGCCACGCCAACTTAAGGCAGGAATGGTGGTTTGTGACAATGGCACCAACCTCCTCTCCACCCTCTGACAGGGACAAATGACCCATGTGCCCTGTTTGGCTCACGTCCTTAACTTGGTGGTGCAGCGGTTCTTGGGCAGGTACCCGGGCTTACAGAATGTCCTGAAGCAGGCCAGGAAAGTCTGTGTGCACTTCCGCCGGTCATATAATGCCAGTGCTCGGCTGGCAGATCTCCAAAAGGAATTTAACCTGCCCAAGAACCGCCTAATCTGTGACATGCCCACCAGGTGGAACTCAACGTTGGCCATGCTGCAGCGGCTGCACATGCAGCAGAGGGCCATCAATGAGTACCTGTGCGACTATGGCACCAGGACAGGGTCAGGGGAGCTTGTTTTTTTTCCCAACGCCAGTGGGCCATGATCAGGGATGCATGCACTGTCATGTCACCATTTGAGGAGGCCACAAGGATGGTGAGCAGTGATAGTGCATGCATCAGTGACACTGTCCCCCTTGTCCACCTGTTGGAGCACACGCTGCGTGGAATAATGGACAGGGCACTTGAGGCAGAACAGAGGCAGGAAGAGGAGGACTTCCTTAACTCTCAAGGCCCCCTTTATCCAGACAGTGTTCCTGCGTGCCCGCCGATCACACAGGAAGAGGAGGAGGAGGAGGATTGTGTCAGTATGGAGGTGGAGCCTGGCACTCAGCAGCAGTCTTTAAGGGATCATTTACAGTCCCAAGAAACACATGGACTTGTACGTGGCTGAGAGGAGGTGGCTGCGGATCATGTCATCTTTAGTTACCCAGAGGACTCCGGACCGAATGCCTCATCAAACCTACGCTGCATGGCCTCCCTGATCCTGCAAAGCCTGTGGAAGGATCCTCGTATTCTTGGTATCAAGGAGAAGGAACAATACTGGCTGGCAACCCTCCTTGATCCATGTTACAAGGGTAAGGTTGCGGACCTTATCTTGCCGTCGCAGAGGGAGCAGAGGATGAAACATCTTCGGGAGGCCTTGCAGAAAGGTCTGTGCAACACATTCCCAGAGACTGGGAGGTTACAAACTCCTGTTTCTGGACAACGTGTTGCTGAGGCTTCAGTCAGTCAAAGGAGCGGTGGAGAAGGTGGCTGTCTGACTGATGCGTTCAGACAATTTTTTAGTCCGCAGCCCCAAGGTATGATCGGTTCCAGCAACCATCACCAGTGTCTGTTTTACATGGTGCAGGAATACCTAGGGGCAAGATCTGACCTGGACACCTTTCCCATCGAAAATCCTCTGGGTTACCAGGTCTTGAGGATGGATCACTGGCCAGGGCTTGCACAGTATGCATTTGAGCTACTGGCCTGTCCTGCATCCAGCGTTCTTTCGGAACGCACATTCAGTGCTGCTGGAGGCTTTGTAACCGATCACAGGGTGCGTCTGTCTACCAACTTGGTCGATCGACTGACCTTCATAAAAATGAATCAGTCTTGGATCACTACCAGCTAACAAGCACCTGATGCTGATGTAACCGAATACATTTTTTTGAAATCTCAGATCCCTTCAAAGACTGCCTATGCTGATGCTGAGTGACTATCCTGTTATACTGAGTAATTATCCTCTTCCTCCTCAATGATCATGATGATAGCATGTAAGAACATTTTTGGTTCTGGGCGCCGCCAGTCCCGCCACCAGTGCCTAAGGCCCAATTTTTCAGCCCCTGTTTAACAGGGGCATGTAATTACAATTTTTCATGCAATTCTTTGCAGCAGGGTTTGTTCCTGCGCTCCAACTAGAGTATCTGTGAGGGGTTGCAGTGTTGTGGCACCAGCACCAGTGCCTAAGGCCCAATTTTTCAGCCCCTGTCTAACAGGGGCGTGTAATTACAATTTTTCATGCAATTCTTTGCAGCAGGGCTAGTTCCTCCGCTCCAACTAGAGTATCTGTGAGGGGTTGCAGTGTTGTGGCACCAGCGCCTATGGCCCGATTTTTCAGCCCCTGTTTAACAGGGGCATGTAATTACAATTTTGCATGCGATTCTTTGCAGCAGGGCTAGTTCCTGCGCTCCAACTAGAGTATCTGTGAGGTGTTGCAGTGTTGTGGCACCAGCACCAGTGCCTAAGGCCCAATTTTTCAGCCCCTGTTTAACAGGGGCATGTAATTACAATTTTTCATGCAATTCTTTGCAGCAGGGCTTGTTCCTGCGCTCCAACTAGAGTATCTGTGAGGGGTTGCAGTGTTGTGGCACCAGCACCAGTGCCTAAGGCCCAATTTTTCAGCCCCTGTTTAACAGGGGCGTGTAATTACAATTTTTCATGCAATTCTTTGCAGCAGGGCTAGTTCCTCCGCTCCAACTAGAGTATCTGTGAGGGGTCGCAGTGTTGTGGCACCAGCACCAGTGCCTATGGCCCGATTTTTCAGCCCCTGTTTAACAGGGGCATGTAATTACAATTTTGCATGCGATTCTTTGCAGCAGGGCTAGTTCCTGCACTCCAACTAGAGTATCTGTGAGGTGTTGCAGTGTTGTGGCACCAGCACCAGTGCCTAAGGCCCAATTTTTCAGCCCCTGTTTAACAGGGGCGTGTAATTACAATTGATGCAATTCTTTGCAGTAGGGCTAGTTCCTGCGCTCCAACTAGAGCATCTGTGAGGGGTTCCAGTGTTGTGGCACCAGCACCAGTGCCTAAGGCCCAATTTTTCAGCCCCTGTTCAACATTAATTAGAATTCTTGATCTAATATTTCACAGCAGGGCCCATTTCTGCGCCCACCAAGAGTATCTGTGAACTCTTACAGTGTTGTGGCACCAGCACCGCCACCACCAATAAAGGCCCAATTTTTCTGCCCCTGTTCAACAGGGGCATGTAATTACAATTCTTGATCTAATATTTCACAGCAGGGCCCTTTCTGCGCCCACCAAGAGTATCTGTGAGGACTTACAGTGTTGTGGCACCAGCACCACCACCAAAGGCCCAATTTTTCTGCCCCTGTTCAACAGGGGCATGTAATTACAATTCTTGATCTAATATTTCACAGCAGGGCCCGTTTCTGCGCCCACCAAGAGTATCTGTGAGGACTTACAGTGTTGTGGCACCAGCACCACCACCACCACCAAAGGCCCAATTTTTCTGCCCCTGTTCAACAGGGGCATGTAATTTACAATTCTTGATCTAATATTTTACAGCAGGGCCCTGTGAGGGCTTACAGTGTTGTGGCCACAACACCTAAGGCCCAAATTCCTGCTGAGTATATAGGGCAGGCCCCTACTTTCAAACATCCAACTTACAAACGACTCCTACGGAAGGAGACAACAGGAAGTGAGATGAAATCTACCCCTAGGAAGGGAAATTCTCTCCTGTAAGAGTTAATATGGGAAAAACTTTTCTCCTTTCCACTGATTCTATATCACCAATCCTTGTTTCACAAAAAAACCCACATTTTCAAAAAACATTTGTCATTGGGACAAAAAGTGAGGTGAAATCTTCTGAAGAGGAGCACAGACAGCAAAACAAATGTCACAGGGGTGATAACCCTTCCCTATGTTTTCCAAAAAGCTTAAAATAGCTTTTTTGGCTGGAGCTAAACACGTTAAAAATGTACCAGTTCAAAATTACAAACAGATTCTACTTAACAACAAACCTACAGTCCCTGTCTTGTTTGCACCGCCTGTATACTGCTGTTTAGCAGTATACAGGGCCTGGGGGCCCCACACCTTTCCTTTTTTAATTTGGGTTCCCCTTAATATCCATACAAGACCCAAAGGGCCTGGTAATGGACATGCCGTTTGTCTCACCGATTTTCATACATATTGCCAGGACCTGACATTACATTAAAGCCGCAAGCAGTTTTAAATGACTTTTTTTCCTTTAAAAATGACAACACACACCGCTTTACAGGCATACTATAGACACCCTCCAGGTACAATATTTAAAGGAATATTTCACTTTTTTTTTTTTTTTACTTTAAGGATCATTAAAATCACTGCTCCCGAAAAAACGGCCATTTTTAAAAGTTTTTTTGCATTGATACATGTCCCCTGGGGCAGGACCCGGGTCCCCAAACCCTTTTTCGGACAATACCATGCAAATTAGCCTTTAAAATAAGCACTTTTGATTTTGAACGTTCGAGTCCCATAGACGTCAATGGGGTTCTAACGTTCGTGCAAATTTTCGGTTTCGCAGGTTCTGGTGAGAACTGAACCGGGGGGTGTTCGGCTCATCCCTAACCAGGATCATAAACAATAGCCTGGTCAGGGTCATGCACAGAGGATCAGTAGATAAACAAAGGGCAGTTCCAGAATCACAGACATAAGCCAGGCCAGGGTCATCAACGGGAGATCAGCAGATGGGGTAAGGAACACAGGACAGGGAGAGGATGGACGGATCAGACAGCAGGGCAGGGATGCAAGGTAACAGGTGGGACAGGATAGGGATCAGGACAGGGAGACAGGATCAGGTACTCAGGTAACAGGTTTCAGGAACAGGTTCAGGTCTTCAGGCAACAGGTACAAATCAGGGCACAAGGAAGATACCAAGGCAAGGCATAAGTGTGTCTTTACAGCATGAAAATTCAGCCACAGTGACCCTTATGGTGGGATGACTATTGCACAACATAACTGAACCAGAACTTGCAGCAGACTTGCAGAATGTTTGCAAAGAAAGTTGATCTGGAGACATGCAATGTGGACTTGCTGTAATTGTGCAACAAACTTGTGATGCCTGACCAGTCTAGCAATAGATTAGCAAGTCATTTTCAAACTTTCAGCATAATTGCCTGCTGTCTGGGATATTACAGTTTTTTAGGTGTATATATCATAATTTTTTGATCCACATCTACGCATTTCATTTGTTTGCACATTGAAATTCGTTATTTTAAAAAAGGTTTGTTTATATATTGTATTGTGTTTATTAATTTGCTGGGTATGCACATTACCACATGATTGAGGTGCGTGTTTGTTTTTTTGATTGTGCTACACTCTTTTAGGAACACTATAATAGGGCGTACACACGGTCGGACTTTGTTCGGACATTCCGACAACAAAATCCTAGGATTTTTTCCGACGGATGTTGGCTCAAACTTGTCTTGCATACACACGGTCACACAAAGTTGTCGGAAAATCCGATCGTTCTGAACGCGGTGACGTAAAACACGTACGTCGGGACTATAAACGGGGCAGTGGCCAATAGCTTTCATCTCTTTATTTATTCTGAGCATGCGGGGCACTTTGTCCGTCGGATTTGTGTACACACAATCGGAATTTCCGACAACGGATTTTGTTGTCGAAAAATTTTATCTCCTGCTCTCAAACTTTGTGTGTCGGAAAATCCGATGGAAAATGTCCGATGGAGCCCACACACGGTCGGAATTTCCGACAACACGCTCCGATCGGACATTTTCCATCGGAAAATCCGACCGTGTGTACAGGGCATAACTGTCTTTTTGTGCACGGAATATGCCACTTATGCCCCATACACATGATTGGAAATGCCGCCAGCAAAACTCAGATGAGAGTTTTTGGTCGGAAAATGCGACCGTGTGTATGCTCCATAGGACTTTTGCTGGCGGAATTCCAGCCAGCAAAAAATTGAGAGCATGTTCTCTATTTTTCGGTTGGAAAAAGTTCCAAATGCAATCGTCTGTATGCAATTCCGATGCGCCATAAATCATGCATGCTCAGAATCAAGTACGAGATGGAAGAGCTCGGTCTGGTAAAACTAGCGTTCGTAAGGGAGATAGCACATTCGTCATGCTGAAAATTATTGGATCTTTTAATGCAGCGCATTCTTTTGTTCTTTATAATGCTAGAAGAATTAATTTATTTTGCTGCTGATATTCACACAGAGTTCTCACAAACGTATTTCTTTATTATTTCTCGTGATCTCCTGAATAATCATTTTTGTTTTTAAAGCCAGATCTCTATAACAATGTTTAGAATTACTTTTTATAGTCTTGCTTGACATGGCTCTGTGGAGGACAGACAGTGGGGGAGTAAAATAGCCAGTGGCTGGGCACCCTAGGCGGCAGTGTGCCCTAGGCGGTTGCCTAATCCGCCTAGTGGTAGCACTGGCCCTGAGCAGATGACATATCTGTCCCCAGGCTGTGGTACTACCACAGCCTGCGTCTTCTGTCAGACCAGACTGAACCTAGGCCATCACTTTCTTCCTTGCAGCCTTCCCTCCACGCTTCCATGCAGCCTTCCTTGGAGGCTGTGGCTCTGGAGGTGGACTTGTGGCAGGAGGAGGAGGAGGATGGGTGAGAGCACCTAAGTGCATGTTATCAATCATTTGGCCCCTCAACCCCTTATGAATGACCTCAAAAATAATTTTCTCACAGATGACGCGTTGGCCCTCCTCCATTTGCTGCAATTTGGCAGCTACATTGCAGCCATAGGCCTCTTCAGCATCAGGGGGGCTTTTCAGGGCCGCATTAGCCTCCTTAATGAGGCCAAGTGCTGCCTCCTCCACATCTTCCCTTTTTGTTGGAAGGCGGAGGAGAGGCACCTGGGATTGGGTAAGGCTCCTACTTGGCCTGGCCACCTCCTGGCTGACACTTACCCCCCGCCACCTCCTGGCTGACACCCTCGCCTCCTCCTGTGTGCCACATTTCAGAGCTTCGTCCTGGCTGAGGTCTTCCTGTGTATGAAAAGGGGACATAGTTTTAGTTTTTGATTCACCAATCACACACAATTTTCAGCTCATGACTGTTGCAAATTGAATGTTAATAAATAGAAAAGACTATCATTCTGAGCCCAGCATTTTTCATTCTTGTCACAATCATTTTTGGCCCCTACTGTCTATTGATATGTAAAACACTTTTTGTTAAATCATTCAATTGTTATCAATAATAATATCTAGTTAACAACAATAATTTTTGGACAATAAATTTGTTAAAAAATACTATACCTAGCTCCAGCTGGGCTCCTTAACTTCTTCCAGGATGGAAGGCCCAGGTTGGTCCTCGGAAGCCTCAGCTTGGGTTGAGTGAAGGGTTGAGGGAAGGCTGGATGGAAGTGTATTTTTTCTTTTAGGTGATGTGCATGTTGTGGAAGAACAATCTACTCATTTCATGACTGACAGTGCACAAAGGCTAATCAAGGACATAATGTGGTGTAGTCGGGATTTAGACCTCATAAAGGAAAAAACCAAGGAGGTTGAACAAAGAATGAAGAATATGATTGATGTATTAGGGAGAATCTAAATCCCAAAAAAATAACAACTTTTTTTTTTTTTTTTTTAATAGAAAATGTAAATAACCTTTTTATACATTTTAAAAGCCACATTTTGAAGATGCACACAGTGTGTCAACATGTGCTATCTGCCATGAGGGGATATCAATGTACGCGTTTTGTGGGTGCAACCCCTTCCTCGCAACTCTAGTAGGTGAGAGGAAGGGGCTGCACCCTCAAAGCACGTCCATTGATCCCCCATGATGCGAGATAGCACATGTTGACATTAGGCATGGAATCAGTAGGGAAATCCCCATTTTGACTCCCAATTTGTGTGCATCTTCTAAATTTGGCTTTTACAGGGGGACATCACCCCATCTGATGAAGGCAAGATCAACACATTTTTGACACGATAATGTCTGATATTGCCTTCAGTTTTTCAATGTTGAACTTTGTAAGTTCCTGAGTTGTGTATGTTATGTTTTGAAACATGCCTGTTTATGTACCAAAAAAAAAAATTTCAAGGTAAAAATTCATAAAACAAAGATGTTATTTTTTTTTACCAAAAAAGGTTTTACAATGCACATGTGAATGTCCACGGAGTAAAATGTTTTATACTCAACAATGTGTGGCTTCTTCTTTCAATGCTCAATACCAGTTTTTGTATTAAGTTGGTGTTTACAGTGACAATGGGTTTTATTTAATAATGGAAAAACCACTTGGCACTACAAGTGCAGTAGGATAACCTAGGAGACAGATAAAAGAAACACAAGCAGTAAATCCAATTCAAGATTTTATCATATCATTTTTTTTTTTCAGCTCATATTTAAAAATTTTCTGGCATAGCAATGGCCCCCCTACCCACAAAATACTCCACATATTTTTGACGCACTTCATGGGTGCAAGCCAGGACGGCCAGCTTTCAGGGCCATCATTGTTGGTTCATGAAGTCCGGCCTCAGGCCCAACTGAGGCAACATAATTAGTAGCATTTCGCTTTAAAAAGTCGTGCAAGTTGCAGCATGCTAACACGATGTGGTTAATTTTGTACTCCGCCATATTCTTCTACATATTTTTGGTAAAAAAAAAAAAAAAAAAAAAAACGCAAAAAGGGTATATTGATTGGTTTGCGCAAAAGTTATAGCGTCTACAAACTATGAAATTGATTTATGGACTTTTATTTTTTTTTTATTGTTTTTACTGGTATTGGCAGCGATCTGCAATTTTTAGCGGGACTGCGACATTGCGGCGGACAAATCTGACCCCAAGTAACACTTTTTGGGAACCACTGACATTATTACAGTAATCAGTACTAAAAAATGCACTGATCGTTGTATAAATGACACTGGCAGGGAAGGGGTTAACACTAGGGGGTGATCAAGGGGTAAACTGTGTTCCCTGGGTGTGTTTTAACTGTGTGGGGGATGGGCTTACTGGGACAACACAGAGATAGCTGTTCCTGATCACTAGGAAGAGCAGATCTCAGTATTGTCCCTTGTCAGAATGGGGACCTGCCTGTTCTGCCTCTCTGTACCGCGATTACGGGTGGCGTGCTCTCATGCAGGGACCGACCTACAGGTACATTGGTTCGCGCAGCTGGGCCGCCCTGCCGCAGTATATGTGCAGTGGGTGGTCCAGAAGTGGTTAAGAAAACTAAGATCATGGCAACAGGTCATTTCACTCCTTGGCAAAGAGAAGGAGAAGAAATGGAATTAGTGACAGATTTTATCTTCCTAGGCTCCAAGATCACGGCAGATGGTGACTGTAGCCATGAAATTAAGAGACGCTTGCTTCCTGGGAGGAAAGCAATGGCAAACCTAGACAACAATATAAAAAGCAGAGACATCACTCTACCGACAAAGTGCCATATAGTCAAAGCTATGGTATTCCCAGTAGTAACCTATGGCTGCCAAAGTTGGACCAGAAGGAAGGCTGAATGCCGAAGAATTGATGCTTTTGAACTATGGTGATGGAGAAGACTCCTGAAAGTCCCTTGGATGGCAAGAAGTTCAAATCAGTCAATCTTGAAGGAAATCAACCGTGAATATTCACTGGAAGGCCAGATCCTGAAGCTGAAACTCAAATACTTTAGCCACCTAATGTGAAGAGAGGACTCATTGGAAAAGACCCTGATGCTGGGAAACATGGAAGGAAAAAGGAGAAGAGGACAAAAGAAAACAAGATGGATAGATAGCATTAACGAAACAATGAACATGAAGTTAAGCAAGCTCCGGGAGGCAGTGTTGGCGTGCTATGGTCCACGAGGTCACGAAGAGTTGGACATACCTAAACGACTGAACAACAACAACAATATGTTATAAAGGAGAAGTCAAGCCTGAGCTTGTTTGGCTGGGCCTCTCCTATGGGTCACAGGAGTGCAATTCATTTTGCACTCCTGTGACCTGTTTTCAGCAGAGAGCGGTCTAACATCTGCACTCTGCTGACGTCACTGAAATTAGTCCAGGCACCGCGCGTCATCATGACAATAAAGTCTGGATCCACCAGGTGACTGGACTGTTGCCTGTCTCAGCCTCTCCGTGGGCTGCTGAGAGCCTGAGACGGACGCCACCCCCCCTGCAGCTCAGCACTCCAGTGAGCTTGGAGGAGCAGAGAGGAGAGCTGCTGATTGACAGTCAGCAGCTCTCCACTCGGGGATCTGTGAGAACAGAGCCATCGGTGGTGTTCGATGGCTCGGTTCCCAGTGCAGAGGCGGCAGGGCACAGATGCAGCATCGGTCCGATGCTGCATCCACCTAGGTAAGTATGATGGGCAAAAAAACCCCAAAAAAACCTTTACTTCTCTTTTAAAGATTTTGCTTATATCATTTGCTTTTAACCCTTTCGCTGCCAGGTCAGGGGGTTTCACACACAGTCCGGTGGCTGCAGTCACCAGGATTGTGTGTAAAACTGAAAGGCAAACTCCTGCTTGTGGGTGGAAGCATTCGGCCAGCTGAGCTGCCACCCAAATGCCTCTACACAACCCTGGTACCGGCACCCCTGCCATGCATTCCAGGCCTCACTTGCCCATCTGTGGGCCAGGGACCGACATGGTGGGTAGAGGGGAGAGAGAAGAGCAAACACACAACTGCTCCCCTCCCCTTTTTGCTGTGACCCGGAAAGCAGCGCGCATGATGTCACTTCCGGGTCATCCTCTCAGTGTTCCGGCTAGCATAGCCGAGAAGGGATGTATCGCAATGCGATCTACATTGCAATACATTCAGTGGAGCCCAGAGGAGACATGCGTCTTTTAGACCCCGCATGTCTCATTAAAGAGAACCTGTCACCTAAAAATCATATTAGGGGACTTTTTGTTCCCTGTGTGATGAAAAAAAAAAAACGTTAAAGTGGATGTAAATCCACTCTCATCATTTCTAAATTACTTCCATAGTGCTGATCTATAAGGATATACATGCCTCTCCTGCATGTATCCTTACCTGTCAAATATTTCCCCTTTAGCTGTTTGGAGCCCTGCAATACTCCGAATTTTTTGCGCAGGTCTGTTGTCCAGGCCTCGATGGGTGGAGTCGTGATGTCAGTAGACTCCCCGCCCACCTCTACACTCCCCTTGGCCAGGCATCCATATTTCTTACACTGAACTTCTGCTGGTATCGTGGATTATGTACCATGATTACTAACATCCAGTCAAAACCCAGTAAAGGTACCACATGACTTCATCATGCCCAATCATGCTGAGGTGTGGAGCAGACAATCCTCGGAGAGCTGGGGAAGAAAGGAAGAGGGGATGTGAAGTACACAGAATGCCTCTCTCACACTCTTGCATGAGATAAGGAAATCACCTGTCACTCACAGCAAGGGGGAAGAACGGACACCTATTTCTCTGTGTGTCCGTTTTTATCTTAGGCTACTTTCACACTGAGGCATTTTTCAGGCGTTAAAGGGCTAAAAATAGCACCTGTAAAACGCCTCCCCTGCCACTCCAGTGTGAAAGCCAGAGTGCTTTCACACTGGTGTGGTGCGCTTGCAGGATGGGAAAAAAAGTCCTGCAAGCCGCATCTTTGGGGAGTTGCGGGAGCGGTGAATACACCGCTCCTAAAAGGCCCCTGCCATTGAAAGCAATGGCCAGTGCTGCCGAAGTGCCCGCAAAGCGATTTGACAGCGGCACTTTTAGCCCTTTTTTGGCTGCTAGCAGGGGTTAAAAGCACCCCGCTAGCGGGTGAAAGGCGCAGCAAAAACTACCATAAAGCGCAGCTACCGCCGACGCCCCCCAGTGTGAAAATGCCCTTACTGAAGAAAGATAAGAGGATTGCACAAAGCTGGATTAACTCTTCGTGGCAAGACTGGGCACAGATGAAATGATATCTACTTTAAGCAAAAAAAGGTTTGCAAAAAAAATAAAGTTACACCCAAGTACATAAAATCCCCCCCCCCGAAAAAAAATTTAGGCTCCCCCACATATACGCACGTATGAATGTAAACGCACACGTCGGGGGCCCTACATGTGAAATTGTTTATTGCGATACACATTACATATTGCAACACACGCTGGAATAAAAGCAATATTTCTACAACAAGACCTCCCCTGTAACACTAAACTGATGACCTTTAGGGGGCTTTTTGAAGCATCACCTATAGAAAATATAGGGTACTTAAGTTTGTTGCCATTTCACAGGCACATGCAAATTTAAAGTTTGACATGTTGAGTATCTATTTACTCGGTGCAACCTCATCTTTTATATTTTATCAAAAATTTGGGTAGTTTATTGCATTTGTTTGCCCTAAAATTTACTTTAGTATGTTTACTGAAATTTTGCCTTTGCGGTAATAATAAGTAACCTAAAAAAATTGGAACTTCCACCATTTCATTCTCTAGGATGTCTGCTTTTAGAAAATATATGTTTTTTTTTTGTAATCTTCAGGCCTGCAAAAAAGGCTCTCGCAGCAAAAGGGTTAATGACAGAACGTGGCCTAATATTTTCCAAGGTAGTTGTCTCTTGTTGTTTCATTTAATTAAAGTGACTGTAAAGGCTGAGTTTTTTTACCTTCATGCATTCTATGCACGAAGATACAACCCCCCCCCCCCCCTAATACTTACCTAAGCTCTTGATCCAGTGGTGTGCACGAGACCTGAGGCTCTCCAGGTGTTCTGCCAAAATCTCCAACCACGTCACTTCCAACTCACCAAAATCTCTAAACACGTCACTTCCAGTGACTCCCCAGTAGCAATAATTGGAAAGTTTTCACAGAACACCGGCAGGGTATACACTAAGGTACACAATATAATGGGTGGACATTGTTAGTCCACTCATTAGTAACTAACTAACATGGTGGCGGGGACAACTTTTTTCCTCCTTACCTGATGTTCTGTGAAAACAGCCAACTCATTGAAATCTCCTAATTATTGCTGCTGGAGAGTCACTGGAAGTGACGTGATTGGAGATTTTACTGAGTTGGAGTTTTCTGCAGAACATCTGGTCGTTTCCTCCTGATTGGCTGAGATGCAGGAGCCATTGGCTCCCGCTGCTGTCAATCACAGACACTGAGGTGGAAGCAGGGCTGAGCTGTCCTCTGTGTGTCTTATGGACGCAAAGAGTTGGCTCAGGAGCGAGCACTCACGACTGCCCCCACAGCAAGCAGCTTGCTATGGGGGCACTCGGCAAGGGGGAGGGGCCCCCGAGAAAAGAGAAGATTGGGGCCCCTCTGTTCAATACCATTACACAGGGCAGGTAAGTATAACATGTTTTATTATAAAAAAAAAAAATCCTTTCCTGTTCTATTTTAGGTGGTTTTGTTATTATTTGATTAAGACCCCTTTCACACTGGGGTGGTGCGGGCGTTAGCGGTAAAGCGCCGATAGTTTTAGAGGCACCGCTCTAGTGTGAAAGCACTCGGAATTTTACACTGGGGTGGCTTGAGAGGCGCTTTCCAGGCCAAACCACCTGAAAAGTGTCCCTCTGTGAAAAAGGGTCTAAGGGGGTTCTTGTGGGGTCTGTAATCCCCTGAATGAATTCCCAAGTGACAAACTGTGTTTGCACAAACACAGCTTCCCATAGAGCAAAGGTGTCCAGGGGAGGAAGAACCCGTCCGGGGAGCATGAGGCCTAAAAAAAAAAAGGAAAGAAAACAAATGCAGCCACCACACCTAACAATTAGTAAACTGCATTATCAGAAATATTTGCTTTTTAGTTGAATAGAACTTTTAGATTTGTGCATGGTTTTAAAGGACGAGCTTGCTAAAAAAAAAAAAAACAAAACAAAAGGTTGAAAGCGGCTGCTGCAGAGCGCCATCCACAGAAGCAGTATTTGACGGGTGGTAAGTTTCCTGAGGTAGGTACACCCGCCGTATGACTAATATAATGCCGGGCCATGTGAAAAGGCAGAGATTTGAAGCTGACGTCACTACAGCCATCCTGTACACAGTGACAACAAGAGACACACGAGGGCAACATGTCCTCAGCCGAGCCCTCTGTGCACCACTCACAGTCACTTACATCCAGGCCTGACTAAGCGGCGACTTCTTCCGTCACCTTTATTGTCTCCGGACTTCACTGCTTGTTATTGAGAGTGGCCAACAACGGCCCCGTCCCTGCCCTCCCTCCTCCACATGCAAAACCCCTGCCTGTTCCAGTGCCTCCCCTTCTACAGCTGCCAAATAGTGATCCTATCCGTGTGAACGACGAGAGCGCCTGCGCGGGAGGATCCGGCTCCCTTCCTGGCAAATAGTGATCCGCTCGGTACTTGTCGCTTCAGTCTTGTAACCAAAGGAGAAAAATCCCAGACACGGCGGTGCCTGCACACCAACTTTCCAGGCTCGGGGTGCCCGTGCAGTATTGTGCACCATGCATGTGGAAGGCAATGCCATGGAGCCCTTGGGGACGCTGTAATTAAAGAGACGTGACCCTCCATTCTGTTCCTATGAGGTAAGTGATTTGGAAACATGGTTGGCCGCTGCAGTTGTCATGTTCCTGGTGCTTTGTACATGCAATGAGGGTGTACCTAGGTCATCGGCTGGGCGTAGTACCCCCCACCCTCCAAGCTTTGGAGGCTCCTCTGCACCCCATCCTGATTGGACGTTTCCCTCCTTGTCTGCTGTGCTGGATACATTCCTGGCTGCACCAATACCTTCTCTATGTGCAGTACTGTGTGTGAGCAGGGCAACTTCCCCATCCTCCCCAGTGTCCTTTATTTGTGTGTACACACCACAGGTTTATTTTATTGTGTGTGTGTGTGTGTATATATCACAGGCTTCATATTTAGTTTGTGTACCACAGGCTTCTTGTATATAATGTGTGTGTGTGCACCGCAGGCTTCTTGTATATAATGTGTGTGTGTGTGTGTGTGTGTGTGCGTGTGCGTGCGCACCGCAGGCTTCTTGTATATAATGTGTGTGTGTGTGTGCGCGCACCGCAGGCTTCTTGTATAGTGTGTGTGTGTGTGTGCGCGCGCACGCACCGCAGGCTTCTTGTATATTGTGTGTGTGTGCGCGCACCGCAGGCTTCTTGTATATTGTGTGTGTGTGCGCGCACCGCAGGCTTCTTGTATATTGTGTGTGCGCGCACCGCAGGCTTCTTGTATATTGTGTGTGTGCGCGCACCGCAGGCTTCTTGTATATTGTGTGTGTGTGCGCGCACCGCAGGCTTCTTGTATATTGTGTGTGTGTGCGCGCACCGCAGGCTTCTTGTATATTGTGTGTGTGTGCGCGCACCGCAGGCTTCTTGTATATTGTGTGTGTGTGCGCGCACCGCAGGCTTCTTGTATATTGTGTGTGTGTGTGCGCACCGCAGGCTTCTTGTATATTGTGTGTGTGTGTGCGCACCGCAGGCTTCTTGTATATTGTGTGTGTGTGTGCGCACCGCAGGCTTCTTGTATATTGTGTGTGTGTGTGTGTGTGCGCACCGCAGGCTTCTTGTATATTGTGTGTGTGCGCGCACACCGCAGGCTTCTTGTATATAATGTGTGCGTACCGCAGGCTTCTTGTATATAGTGTGTGTGTGTGTGTACCACAGGCTTCTTGTATATAGTGTGTGTGTGTGTGTGTGTGTGTGTGCGCGCACCGCAGGCTTCTTGTATATAATGTGTGCGTGTGCGCACCGCAGGCTTCTTGTATATAATGTGTGTGCGTGCGCACCACAGGCTTCTTGTATATAATGCGTGTGCGCACCGCAGGCTTCTTGTATATAATGTGTGTGTGTGTGCGCACCGCAGGCTTCTTGTATATAATGTGTGTGTGCGCACCGCAGGCTTCTTGTATATAATGTGTGTGTGTGTGTGTGTGTGTGCGCACCGCAGGCTTCTTGTATATAGTGTGTGTGCGCACCGCAGGCTTCTTGTATATAGTGTGTGTGCGCACCGCAGGCTTCTTGTATATAGTGTGTGTGTGTGCGCACCGCAGGCTTCTTGTATATAGTGTGTGTGTGTGTGCGCACCGCAGGCTTCTTGTATATAGTGTGTGTGTGTGTGTGTGTGTGTGTGTGTGCGCGCACCGCAGGCTTCTTGTATATAGTGTGTGTGCTCGCACCGCAGGCTTCTTGTATATAGTGTGTGTGTGCGCACCGCAGGCTTCTTGTATATAGTGTGTGTGTGTGTGCGCACCGCAGGCTTCTTGTATATAGTGTGTGTGTGTGCGCACCGCAGGCTTCTTGTATAGTGTGTGTACCACAGGCTTCTTGTATGGTGTGCGCGCGCACCGCAGGCTTCTTGTATATAATGTGTATGTGTGTGCGCGCACGCACCGCAGGCTTCTTGTATAGTGTGTGTACCACAGGCTTCTTGTAGTGTGTGTGCACGCGCGCACTGCAGGCTTCTTGTATATAATGTGTGTGTGTGTGTGCGCGCACCGCAGGCTTCTTGTATAGTGTGTGTGCATTGCAGGCTTCTTGTATAGTGTGTGTGTGTGTGTGTGTGTGTGTGTGTGTGTGTGTGTGTGTGCACTGCAGGCTTCTTGTATAGTGTGTGTGTGTGCGCACCGCAGGCTTCTTGTATATAATGTGTACGTGCGCACCACAGGCTTCTTGTATAGTGTGTGTACCACAGGCTTCTTGTAGTGTGTGTGTGTGTGTGTGTGTGTGTGTGTACCACAGGCTTCTTGTATATAATGTGTGCATGCGCACCGCAGGCTTCTGGTAGTGTGTGTGTGCGCACCGCAGGCTTCTTGTATATAATGTGTGTGTGTGTGTGTGTGTGTGCGCGCGCGCACCGCAGGCTTCTTGTATAGTGTGTGTACCACAGGCTTCTTGTAGTGTGTGTGTGTGTGTGTGCACGCGCGCACCGCAGGCTTCTTGTATATAATGTGTGTGTGTGTGCGCCCCGCAGGCTTCTTGTATAGTGTGTGTGCATTGCAGGCTTCTTGTATAGTGTGTGT